>NW_021604939.1:275306-299193 GCF_004785775.1 Grammomys surdaster
AGAGAGAGAGAGAGAGAGAGAGAGAGAGAGAGAGAGAGAGAGAGAGACAGGAGTCCAACAAGTCAACAAGTTGGTATGATGTTTCCTCATTTTCATTAAATTCTACAAAGTCTTTAATTTCTTTCTTTATTTCTCCCTTGACCAAGTCAACATTGAGTAGAGCTTTGTTCAGTTTTCACATGCATGTATGTTTTCCATTGGTTTTGTCATTATTAAAGATAAGCCTTAGTCCTTGGTGATCTGATAAGATGCAAGGGATTATTTCAATCTTTTTGCATCTATTGGGGCCAATCATATGATCTATTTTGGAGAAGATACCATGAGGTGCTGAGAAAATGTATATATTTTCTTTTTTGGGCGGGAGGTGGGAGGAATCAGTAAGGGGATAACATTTGAAATGTAAATAAAATATCCAATAAAAAATAAAATAAAATAGAATTCAAAAACATAACTTTTGGTGGTTTACATCCTGAAAAGACAGCTGGATCCTTAAGTATTTCAGAGAGTGCCTGTGGGACCATAATTCTAACAATAAGGCAAAGATCAATTGAAATGTGCCAAAAACTACACTGGAGCAAAAAAAAAAAAAGCATTTTCAATGAATGGTGTAAGAAAATTGAATTTACACATTCAGAAGAATAAAGTGAAAACTGTGTATTTCACTTTGCACAATATCCAACTCAAAATAGATTCAAGGTCCTAAACAATGATCCAAGGTAAAAGTGAAACCTGTAACACAGAAACTGCTAGAAATAAACCTATGCAATATTCTGCATAATATAGGCATGCAAATGGATGTTCTGATTAAAACTACATTTGCTCAATAATTGAGGACAATATTTTCATTTATAATATCATTTGTGTAAGAACATTCTATGTATGTATACATTACATTTGTGCATGCATGCTTGCAGATAGATATATATATATATATCTCCATACATATACATGTGTGTGTGGGTGTGTGTGTGTGAGTGTGTGTGGTGTGTATTGATTGTTTGGTAGCTGTCCAGTAGCTGTCCTGGTATCTTCTTAAACCAAAACATTCTTCACCAACCAATTGTTCTTCAGATGAGATATTTGGAGACGACACTTTACCAAAAAAATCTTTAGTATTTTTATATCAGGCTAGAAATTCTGTCATATTCATCATAACAGAATACAAAAAGTTACTGGTTCCTCATTCTGTCCAGTCTGATGAGTTTATTGTTATGTGAGTACAGTTCATATTGCATAAAATAATCTAAGAAATCACAACATACACACATGCACACATGTACACACACACACACACACACACACGAAAAGTAGGGTTCTTATGAATCTGAGCTACAGGATCATTTTATCTCCTTGACACAGAACAACCATGGCTATTCCAGAGGAATTCCAGTGAGAATACAGTATAATTATAATTATTATTAAATATTTATATATGATATAATGTATATAAATAAGTCTTATCCTCATTAAGTTGATAATGCCTACTAATCATGAACATCTACTCCACCTATGAACTGCTAGTTCACTTGAAGAGGCTGGTTCTTGAGAATCAAAGCTACACAATCTCCTGGACACAGGGCAACAACAGGCTATCCAAGAGGAATCCCAGTGAGGATCTAGTGTTGACAGTGTAGCAGAGGCCAGAGGTCCAGAACCAGACCAGTGTCTCATTGCAGTGAAAATTAAAAATAAAAGCTGTTTGGGCAAAAGAGTACTATATGACACACCTTGACAGACCACACTACCCACTAAGACATGGTTATTTGTTTTGTTTGTTTGTTTTCTTTGGGGTAGAGTTTCCAATGAAAGAGGACAGGAAGAGATATAAAGATGATTGTGACTGGGGATCCTGAATTGAATTTCACAAAGAATAAATTATTTTTTAAAGAAATAAATTGGAAAGAATCAAAAGTAAAGTCAAAAGCCTGTAATGTTTAGGGTTTACTGATCTCTATATCATTTTCTATGGTTTGAATATGTTTCACTCCTATAGATTCATGTGTTTGAATCCTTGTTGTGTAGGGAGTGCTACTATTAGCAAGTGTGGCCTTGTAGGAAGTGTGAAAGTAGGTATAGGTCAAGATCTTTGAAAAAGTGAGTTGAAGATTTCATGGGAATTATCATGAATCAGTATATTATTTTTGATAGGCTATACATTTTACTGAGCAGGGGAGATATTTTCATCTGCTATATCTTCTTCATCTTCATTCTACAATGATTTTAAACTCTTATCATAAAAGTTGTTCACTTCACTTCCTTGTTTAAACATAACCCAAGATATTTTGTATTACTTTAAGCATTGTGAAGGGGATGTTTCTCTAATTTCTTTCTCAGTCTGTTTATTCTTTATATAATGAAATGTTGGAGGTCCCCACCCCTGACTCACAGCAACTGGAATGCCACAGTCACACCAAGAAAATGAACTCACACCATAGATTACTGGGGCGAGTATACAAATGTCTGAGAGAAGACAGAAAGATCATGGAGCTGTGAAGACACAGTCTTTATAAAGGGTGTATCACATACATATAAGGATGCTGGGGACATGATGGCAGTGAGAATATGAAGCATTTGGTGGCTGGTGATGACTGGCTGCTAGAACTAGATTACTGAAATTTGGCTATGTGGAGCACCTGGTGGGGGAATGTGGGAAATTCTTGGTTTACCACAAAAGGAGAGATACTGGGTTTTATGATTTAATATTTTATTCAACTACCTTGTTGAAAGTGTTCTTTCAGTTGTAAGAATTCCACCATGGAATTTTAGGGTCACTTATGTATGTATACTATCAGATTATGTGTAAAGGAGTCTTTGAATTCTCCCTTTCCAACTGTATTAACATGATCTCTTCCAGTTGTCTTCTCTTTTCAGTTTTTATGTGTTTTGCGTATCAGAGTAAATATGGTTTTGTAAACTTAACTGGGCAGTATTATTTCTGTTTATATTTTGTGGAATATTTTTATGTGCAGATTTCAGGGGGTTCAGGACGTTAGAAAGTTTTCAAGTGTTTCTCACCTATTGAGATTCCTCTATTGAAATTTCTCTGTAATTTCTTTACCTCATTTTTCGATTATATTTTTTGCTGTCTCATTAGCTAGTTTCTTGAGGTCTTTATATATTTTAGATAGTAGTCCTCTATCAGATATAGATTTAGTTAAAATCTCTTCCCAGTCTGTAGGCTGCCAATGTGAACAAATCCATATGTTTATTTTGCAAATGTCATTTAATTTCATGAGGTCCTATTTAATATTTGTTGACCTTAGTACCTATGTTAATGCTGTACTTGTCAGAAAGCAGTCTCTTGTGCTTCTACATTCACCTACACAGTTTGACTAGCAACATTAGTTGAATTTCTCTTTTTCATGTAAGGTGTTTCTAGTTGTTTTTAATCAAAAAGTATGTATCCAGAATTGTGATTTAAGTATGGGCTCTTAATTTGATTCTAGTGATTGATGTGTCTGTTTTTATACCAATACCTTATTGCTGTTTCTATTACTATTCTTCTGTAGTACAACTTGAAACTTGATGTGTTTATACGTCTATACTTGTATTGTTCAGGATTACTTTAGCTTATTTTTTTCTGTTTCCATATAAAGCTGAAAATTATCCTTTCAAGATCTGTGTGGGAATTTGCTAGAATCTGATAGGGATTGCCTTGTGATCTGGACATTACTTTTGGTAGATCCATAAGCATAGGAGATTTTCCATCAACTTGTTATATATTCTTCTATTTGTTTTGTTAGTATTTTAAAGTTTTTAATCACACAAGTCTTTCTCCGGCTTTAGTAGAGTTACTCTAAGATGTTTTAAATTATCTGAAGACTGTGAGAAAGACTTTTTTCATTTTTATTTCTTTTAGTCCTTATTTTTCCTGTGTATATAGTAGAAGTACTAAGTTTTGTGAGTTTATTTTATTTTGTTCTATTTACAGAAAGGTTTATTGTCAGTTGTATTAGGTACTGACTAGAATTTTTAGGGTTCCTTCATTTTTTTTTAACTATCATATGTGCAAATAAAAATACTTCTGACATCCTTTCTAATTACTATTCCCTTGATCTCATGTTGTCTTAGTGTTCCAGCTAAGACTTCAAGTATGTTGACTATGTTTGTAAACAGTGGAAAATAGTCTTTTCTTTCTGATTTTCAGAGAATTGCTTTGTGTTTCTCTCTATTAAAGTATAAACTGTTATGGACTTGCTGTTAACTGTGTTTATTTTGTTGAGCACTGTCCTTTGTTTCCTTAATCTGTCCAGAATTTTTATTGAAGTAGTATTGGCTCTGGTCAAAGTTCTTTTCTCCATCTAATAATATGATCTTTTTTGTTTTGCCCTTTTATTTAGTTTGTTTATAATTACATTTATTGGTTTTCATATATTAAACCATTTCTACCTCCTTGGGTTGTAGTATATTTGAGCAAAGTTATGATCTGTTTTATATATTTTGAATTTGATTTGAAAATATTTTGTTGATAAGTGTTGCATACATGTACATGAGAGAAATGGTTCTCCAATTCTCTCTCTCTCTCTCTCTCTCTCTCTTCTCTCCCTCCCTCCCTCCCTCCCTCCCTCCCTCCCTCCCTCTCTCTCTCTCTCTCTCTCTCTCTCTCTCTCTCTCTGCTTTTTTAAAAAAATGTTATTTGGATATTAGATTAAATGGCCTCATAGAATGAATTGGGCAATGCTTCTGTTCTTGTTGTTCAATAATTTAAAGAGTGTTGGCATGGATATTTATTTGAAATGCTGGTAGAATTCTATGCCAAACCCATCTGACCCTGGATTTCAGCTGTTGTTTTGGTTTGTGTTTTTGTTCCTTTTTTGGTTGTTTATTTGTGAGAGACTTTTCATTCTTGTTTATGTTTCATTATTGTCTGTAGGTCTGTTTAAATTGTGTTTCTCATCTGAATTTCATTTTAGTTATCTGTATGTATGGAAAAAGGTTTTCCGTTTCTTTTAGATTTTCTAATTTGGTGAAGTATAGAGTTTTAAAGTATATCCATAAGATGCTCAAATGTACTATGGATCTGTACTTACATACTATTTTGTTTTCTAATTTTGTGAATTTGAATGTTCTCTCTCTGCATTTTAATTCATTATTTAAGTATTTGACAATTTTATTAATTTTATCATGAAAATAACATTTAGTTTCATTGATTCTTCGTATTTTCTATGTTGTTGTTTGTATTTTATTGTTTTAAGCCCTGAGTTTGTATATTTCTTGCTGTCTACACCTTTTGAGTGTGATTTCTTTATTTTTTCTTTGTTTTTATTAGTAACATTTTAAAATGTTAACCAACAGCTTTGTAAGTTTGGTAATGCTCAATAACCAGATGCCCATACAATAAGAAGTGTAACCCAAAACCCAACCTAGATATACCAACTACCTTTGACTGGTGGAGACACGCTAGATCTGCTTCCATGTTCCTCTTCCTCTCTCTCGGTCTCTGTCTCTCTGTCTCTGTCTCTCTGTCTCTGTCTCTGTCTCTGTCTCTCTCTCTCCCTCATGTCCTTGTTCTTCCTTTCCTTCCCCTTCTCCTCTCCTTACTCCTCCTACCATAGCTCCTCCTACATATCACCTTTCTTGTTTAAAAAAAAAAAGCTTTTCTCTCAAAATACAATTGGAGCATAACTATACCAATTTCTATCAGTAAGGTAAAAGCTAGACCTAATACCCAGTCCATCATTTTGTTGAATAACAGGAACCTCTGTCATCTCTCCTAACTAAAAGTCTTAGTTCTGAACCTGGATTTTTTCTTGGCTTTAGAATGAATGTCAGCTGAAAATCATCCTCTCAAATCTTTTCTCTCAAAATAAATAGCCGGACTTGGCTATGAGAATATAAGTCTTCAACCATGTCAGAAATCCAGAGTGACTGAATTAACTAAAATTATGGGAAGAACAAAGCACAGCTTCTAAAACTTAGCCAATTTATAGAGACTGCTGAACACCTGGACAGTCCCTATACTACAAAATATTGGAGCATCTGATCTTCAGCTTTCTGGCCCAGGATCATCTGACATATGTAGTGATGCAGAATTATTAAAGGCTGATTACTCTGTCTTTGCAGATATAATCAGTTTAATATTGCACAAGTATGTCCTTTTCGCTACAGTAATTTGTCTGTAGATGAAAAGAGGCAATTCTTGCCTAGTGGCTGTCTCACCACAACTGGAGTAACTCCAAAGATGCTCAATTTCTTCTTAGAATCCAAGACAGGGAAGCTGTCAGGAGAAGACAGGTCTCTAATCAAAGTGAACATTAATACAGAAATGTCTGTAACATCAATTCTGTGGACTTCTGACGTTTTGAAAACCAACTATCCATGTAAAGCGATGTAAGTTAACTCCTCTCAGCTATTTGTAAATAAAATATAGAAAACACCCTAACAATAAACTCAGAGCCATGAATTTGTTATAGGCCCTTAACTCACAGGCTAACTATCTCAAATCAGTTAAAAAGAGTTAAAGGAAGGACTGAGCCTAAACCTTGTATTCCTAAATTGGCGACCAACATGGTGCTAATTCCAAGAATGAACGAGTCACTTCCAACGGGACACAATGTCTAGACTCCTGTTTTCCCAGCGCATGCCCTGCATACGCTCTCTCGCTTCTATTTTACTGTATGTCCACAGACCCTTAAAATAGAAGCCACATCGACATGCTGGCGTGTTCACACAGCCACGTGTCCCCACAATCTCTGCCCTGATGCGCTCTCCCCCACCCCCCATGGCATTTAGGGCCCAGAGCAGAGATACAGGAGTCTTACACAAACTCCCGCTGACATCTGACTAGTTCATTCCTGCCCAAACACCAAGCTTTCTGCGCCCACTACTATGACGATCTCTGCCTCCTTGAGACATCTACTCCAGACAAGAGACGTAGACAACTCCAAGACCACACGCTCCCAAAGCACACGGGACACCATCTCCCTCTGGTTAGTGGTGGACAATAAACACAAAGCCAGCTCAGAAGCTCTCTCCGCTGTTGCCTGCGAAAACCGTGAGTTACACCTCTGTCCACCCACCCTCTACCTCCTCCCTCCTTCTCGTGCTCATGGCTAATGTCTTTCCTCTAATTGTTAACTACAGTCTAACTTCCACCTAATTAAAAAAACTAAGTTTCTCTCTCCACATGTTCCCTACAAGATGGCGGAGACTGCTTAATCTCCATTCTTTACTCCTCCCCCCAAAAAATCTCCCGCACTCTGCCTGCCAAGATGTTTACCCCCACCCCCCTGCCCCCCAGAGGTCAGCCTTTCATGCTCTGTCTACTGGCTTCTCAAGACACGCTGCCTGCCGACAGAAGTTTTCCCCTCCCCTCTGACTGAGAGCTGCCTACCGCCTTCTCCCAAGAGCTGCTGACTCTAAGTGCTAGCCTCTAGGTGTCTTCCCCTCCATGGCTCAGCTTTACACAGCCTTTTACTCCTTCTGGCTCTGTTATCAAACTTCTATGTTTCTCAATTTAAACTTTTCTTCAAAGTTAGCCTTTCTTTTCTCTAAGAAAAACAAAGGGAGGAATGCCCTGGCTTCTAACAGGCCCCCTCCCCCACTGATTTTAAACCCTTAACTAATAATTTTCTCACAAACAGAGATACCTACAGCAACGTTTGTGCTTTTCAACCAAAAATTTTTCGCTTTTTGTTTAAATGTCTCCTTTTCTCTCTAATACCCATGATATATTCCCAACATTTGTTTCAACTTTTAAAATTTCTTCAAGGTTTGAAAGTCATCTAAATCTACTTTCACAGGTTAAATCAACATGCTGATCACCACCTTTCAGTTAACAACTAATTTTCCTTCACAGACAAACTGTGGATGATTACCCCAGATATTATTAACACAATGTTTTCTCCTTCAGCCATCCAATTTCCTCAAACACCTTTGGCTTTCCAGGAGTGATTTAATACCTAATATCTAGGCTTTCCAGATACCTCCTCGCTGGAGGTGCTGCTTCCCTGTGATTATATCCACAGATCCAACAGAGGAAAGCTGCCTACATCTTGTCAGACGACAGACTCCAGAGACGAGCTGATGCCGAGACGGCGCCACCTTCTGGAACCTGCTAAGCTGCCTTCTACCAGTCATCTCTTCTGACTGAAGACCAGCTGCGGATGAACTCTTGCCAAAGTCACATAGCTGAAGTGACATGTTAGTGAAGAAATCATAATGTCTATTTAGATTAATCAGATGTCATTACTCTCAAATTGTACAATATGTATTTAATTGATTCAATGATTCCTTGCTTTCCCAACCCCAACCCTCAATTCCCATTACCCTTGGCTTGATTATGCTACACCCCCCAACCTGTGTGGTGTTTTCTTTTGACTTCCTCATCCAAAATTTTGATTACAGATGACACCTCTCCTAAGAGTGGGAATTGTGGGGCAGTGAGCTGTGGAGGCCAGAAAGCCTGGTAGAAAAGTCTTAGAAGCCCTGGCACCCTCCGGGATGGGAGGTGCTTCGGACCTTCCCAAGCCATCTGACTCTCTCAGCTTCAAGCCCTCAATAATCCCTCCCACAGAGAGACTCACATGGGAGTCACTTGTCACATGACTCCACCTTCAGAGATGCCCCCCTTTTTTATAAAAGAATAGAGGGTGGGATATGGGACTGTAGAATCCTGGGTGTTCGGCCACGCCCCCAGAACCCAGAGACCTGACACGATGTCCCCTTACTAGATCACTGTAAGGCACAAGACTAACAGGTCTCTGCCTAAAGAAAAGCCCCACCCACTTCCTATATAAACAAACCCCTTCCGACATTTTTCAGGAAAGCTCACCACTCAGAGACATCTCCATGTCAATAAATCTGGATGTCAATCATTCTCACGTGTCTCTTGAAATCCTGTACTCATTGTGTAAGCCAAAACCCATGCAACAGGGCGGGAGTGGGAGAGAGCTAGTGAGCCACGAGACACTTCCTCTTGAGAGCCATGGTTTCCAGAATGTCCCCACACGCTGCGGCACTCTCGCTGAGCCACAGTGCCTGGGACGCTCCCCGCCCACTTCTGTTTGTGCCCCCCCGCGTCCCACCTGGCTCGCAGGGTCTGGGCATCTCCACTCTCAGGACTCTGCAGCCGCTTGTAGTGGAGAGTGCTGCCTCCAGTGGAGGTCACGGCTCCCAGGACTGCCCTAACATCTGCACGTGGGCGGTGCCCAACACTAAATGTGTTACATAGGCACAATGCCTATAAGAGTAACAATATTAATCTCATTTCTATATCAATAAGAAACTCGTAGCAATGAAAAACGTACATTTGAAATCAAAGTAAATTTTATACCATTTAAGAAATTATAACTTCAGCTTAATAACAATTATACAGATTTCTACCAACAGATTATGGCTATGCAATAAATTCTAGCTATTTCTCCCTGTTCCAACAAACCCACTACTTTTCCCTAGAAAGACAGCTCAATATTAACCACCTCAGTCCCCAAGCCCAGGGAATAGTTATGCTGACTCTTCATTAACTTCTTCAAGCTGATTACTGGTGTTGAGATATTAGAAGAGGGGTGGGGAGAAAAGTAAATTGAAAAGCCTCTGATGTCTGTGTCTTTACTGCATCCAACTGAAATTCCAGGACATCAGAGGTTTGGGCAGATTTGCTCAGCTTGCTTGATGAGTAGATACAACAAGGCTGTGTACTCTGTAATATACAATTCTCAAAACAAATTTTAGTATCAAGATAATTTTTTGTTTGAATTCTGTAATCTAGTCTTCTGGCGGCCTACCTCTGTCATGTCTAATTCCTATAATTCTGGGAGTTTCTATGAGGGTATGCTCCCACCATCCTTCCATTCCTGCCTCCTGCTCTCAAATTCCCCAACACTAAGGAATCCAAACTTTCAGGCACCAAGGCCCTCCACTTCCACTGATGCCTGACAAGATCACCCTCAACTACCTATACAGGTGGAGCCATAAGTCCCTCCCTTTGTGTTCTCAGGATGGAGATTTTAGTATGGCTACACAAGCTTTTTTCTTAGGACCATTTGCTTGAAAATTGTTTTCTAGCCTTTTACTCTAAGGTAGTGTCTGTCTTTGTCACTCAGGTGGGTTTTCTGTAGCATCAAAATGCTGGGTCATGTTTATGTATCTTTTTAATGGGGAATTGAGTTCATTGATGTTAAGAGATATTAAGGAACAGTGTTTGTTGCTTCCTGTTATTTTTGTTATTAGAGGTGGAATTATCTTTGTGTGGCTATCTTCTTTTGGATTTGTTGGAAGAGGATTACTTTCTTGCTCTTTCTAGGGTATAATTTCTTTCCCTGTATTGGAGCTTTCCTACTATTATCCTTTGTAATCCTGGGTTTGAGGAAAGATATTGTGTAAATTTGGTTTTATCATGGAATATCTTGGTTTCTCCACCTATGGTAATTGAGAGTTTTGCTGGCTATAGTAGCCTGGGCTGGCATTTGTGTTCTCTTAGAGTCTGTATGACATCTGTTCAGGATCTTCTTGCTTCCATTTTATCTGGTCGGAAGTCTGGTGTAATTCTGACAGGTCTGCCGCCGCCTTTGTATGTTACTTTGCCTTTTTCCCTTACTGCATTTAATATTGTTTCTTTGTTTTGTGCATTTGGTGTTTTGAATATTATGTGACAGGAGGTATTTCCTTTCTGGTCTAGTCTATTTGGCATTCTGTAGGTTTCTTGTGTGTTTATGGGGATCTCGTTCTTTAGGAAGGTTTTCTTCTGTAATTTGGTTGAAGATATTTATTGGCCCTTTAAGTTGGGAATCTTCACTCTCATCTATCCCTATTATTATTTGGTTTAGTCTTCTCATTGTGTCCTGGATTTCCTGGATGTTTTGTGTTAAGAATTTTTTGCATTTTGCATTTTGTTTGACAGTTGTATCAATACTTTCTATGATATCTTCTGCACCTGAGATTCTCTCTTCTATCTCTTGTATTCTCTTGGTGATGTTTCCTTCTTGACTCCTGATTGCTTTCCTTGGTTCTCTATCTCCAGGGTAGTCTCCCTTTGTGATTTCTTTATTGTTTCTACTTCAATTTTTATGTCCTCGATGGTTTTGTTAAATTCCTTTACCTGTTTGGTTATTTTTTCCTGTAATTCTTTAATGGATTTTTTTTTTTGTTTCCTCTTTAAGGGCTTCTACCTGTTTACCTGTATTCTCCTCAAATTCTTTGAGAGTGTTCTTTATGTCCTTCTTAATGTCCTCTATCATCATCATTAGAAGTGATTTTAAATCTGAATCTTGCTTTCCTGGTGATATGGGGAATTCAGGACTTACTAGTGTGGGAGAACTAGTATTTAATGATGCCATGTATCCTGGGTTGCTGATGCTTATGTTCTTGTGGTTGCCTTTCAACATCTGGATCTCCTTAGAGCTACCAGCACTGTCTCTGACTGAGCCTGTCTTTCCTATTATCTTGATTGTGTCAGAACTTTGTGGGGTCCTTATTACTATTGGGGTTAGAGCTGGGGCCCAAGATCTGCTAAGTACTAGGGCCCAGACCGGAAGGAACCAGTGCCCTGGGCCAGGAGTGAATTCTTGGTTCCTAGTGGCTCCCAGTTACTCCCTGTTTGGGGCAGGTGTTGCTGTCTCCTTGCCTAAGATACTGCCCAGGTTTGAGCTTCTGCGATGCCTGCTTCCTCTGAGTTTTGTGAGATTGGGTGCAGAGCTGCCACCCGGGATCTGATCAGTGCTTGGGCCCAGACCAGAAGTGATTTCTTCATTTTGTCCTTGATCTCTTGTGTCTACTATTCAGTTAATAATATGAGATTGCTCCTTTTGCTTTGTTATTTTCCCTTAATATTGGCAATCTGTACTATGAACTTTCCTTTCAAAACCACCATCGTGGTGTTCTGTAAGATTGGGTATGTGGCAAATAGATTTCCATTCAATGCTTGAACATCCATTTTATTTATTTTATTTCTTAGTTTTATTTTGAAGTATGTTTCATTCAGTAGTGACTTGCTTTTTTTCCATGACATTTTAAAATTTCTGTTGTTGATACCCGGTTTTAATCTGGAGTAGTCATAAAGTGTGCTGCTCGTAATTAAATTTGTTATTTGATTTTATTTTTTATTTTTTAGTCTGTTGAGATTTCCTTTGTCTTTGAATATGTGTTCAATTTTGTGAAACATTCTAAGAGGTGCTGAGAAGAATGTTTGTGCTTTTAATATGAGTATAATGTTCTGTACATATGTTATGTCGATTTGGTTTATAATATCAATTACCCTGATCATATCTGTATTTTGCTTTTGTCTGCATGATCTCTTTATTTTTGAGAGTGATAGACTAAACTTACCCACTATCAGTATTTGAGGGTCAGTATGTGATTTAAGCTGTAGTTGCACTTTCTTTACATACTTGGTTGTCCTTGAGATTGGTTCATACTTGTTATAACTTGAGGTGTCATGTTGAAGATTATTTCAGTATGGAATTATATAGTTTCTTCTTTATCACTTCTGATTAGTTTTCTTTTAATGTCTATTTTGTCAGATATTAAAATGGTTATACCAGCTTGCTTCTTAGGTCTGTTCTCTTAGAATGTTTTTTTCTGTCTTTCTATACTTAAGGACATCCATCCTTGAAGATAAGATGTTTTTCTAGAATGTAGCAGAAGATACCTTCTGCTTTTGCATTTATTTATTGAGCCTGTATCTTTATTGGGGCATTGAACCCATTGATCTTGAGAGATGTCAGTGTCCAGTGTTTGTTGGATTGAGGTTTATATATATCCCATTTGGACTTCGTTTCTGGGTTTATTTATTTCTTGTATTTTCTTCAGTGCTATAATCACCTTTTTGATCGGGAGTGCCCTTGTATCACCTTCTATAAATCTGGATTTGTAATTATATCTTGTTTGAATTTGGTTCTATCATGGAATGTCTTATTTTCTCCATTTAGTGTGCTTGCAAGTTTTGCTGGGTAATCTAGGCTGGCATCTATGGTCTTTCAGAGTTTGCACCATCTCTTAAGTTTGTAGCACCTTTGTTCATTCCATCAAGTTTTAGAGATTCCATCAAGTAGCCAGGTAAAATTCTAGGAAGAGAGAGAGTGGCCAGCTACATCTAGTCCTCGATTTTAGGGGGATTTCTTCAAGTTTCTCTCCATTTTGTTTGATGTTGAGTACTTGTTTGCTGTATATTGCTTTTACTATGTTTAGGTATGGGCCTTGAATTTCTGATCTTTCCAATGCTTTTACAATGAAGGAGTGTTGAATTTGTCAAATGTTTTCTCAGCATCTAATGAGATGATCATGTGGTTTTTCTTCTCTGATTCTGTTTATATAATGGATTATAGAGATGGATTTCCATATGTTTAATCAGTCTGGTGGTTCTTCAGAAAATTGGACATAGTAAGACCTGAGGACCCAGCTATACCACTCTTGGACATATACCTAAAAGACTCTCTAACATATAACAAGGACACAGGCCCCACTATGTTCATAGCAACCTTATTTATAATATCCAGAAGCTTGAAAGAACCCAGATGTCCTTCAACAGAGGAATGGATGCCTGAAGTGTGGTACATTTATACAATGGAGTACAACTCAGCTATTAAAAACAATGATTTCATGAAAATTTTAAGCAAATGGATGGAACTAGAAAATATTATCCTGAGTGAGATAACACAATCACAAAAGAAAACACATAATATCTACTCACTGATAAGTGTATATTAGCCAAAAAGCAGGTCAGAATACCCAGGATACATCTCACAGACCATATGAAATCCTAGAAGAAGAAAGAACAATGTGTGGGTGCTTTGGATCTTCTTAGAAGGGGGGAAAATAATTATGGGAACAAATATGGAGACAAAGTGTGGAGTAGAGACTGAAAGAAAGGACATCTACCTAAGGATCCATCCCATATACACTCTCCAAATGCAGACATTATCATGGACATCAAGAAGTGTATGCTAACAGAAGCCTGATACAGCTGTCTCCTGAGAGGCTCCTCCAGAACCTGACAAATACAGAAGTGGATGCTGGCAGCCAACCATTGGACTGAGCACAGGGTCCTCAATGGAGTAGTTAGAGAAAGAACTGAAGGAGCTGAAAGGGTTTGCAATCTCATAGGAAGAACTACATCAACCAACCAGAACCCCCCAGAGCTCCCAGGGACTAAACCACCATCCAAGGAGTAAACAGGGAGGTACACATGGCTCCAGCCACATATGTAGCAGAGGATGGACTTGTCAGGCATCAATGGGAGAAAAGGCCCTTGGTCCTGTGAAGGCTACATGCCCCAGTGTAGGGGAATGTGAGTACAAGGAGGTGGGAGTGAGTGGGTGGGTGGGGGAATGTCCTAAGTAAATCAGAGGGATGGGGATATGATAGGAAACCAGCAAACGGGATAACATTTTAAATGTAAATAAAGAAAATATCCAATAAAAGGGAAAATATTAATAAGTAAAAAATTAAATAAGTAATAGTTACTTTTCTACACCTTTGACCAAAATGTCAGAATTATCAGTATGATGGGAAATTTATTTTGGTTCATACTTCTTCTATGGAGTCTGGTTATACACTTGGCAGTTTTTCTGTCTCATGCAGCTTTGATCCTAGATCTATGGCAAGGGGTGGTAAAGGAATAAAGAAAGAACATTCTCACAGACAGATGTAAACCCATCTTGAATTGAAACCATTCTCTGATGCTGTTCCCACTTAAATTATGAATTTATATTTTTAGTTACAACACAGAATATAGTTGTCACTTTTGTCCATCATAGGTTTTTGTAGGTGAGGAGTCCCAAGTTGGAAATCTCTAGGATGAAAAAGTCCTAGTTGGTAATCTCTTAACACAATGATCAGTCTATCATAAAAATTAACACTCAGTCTCTTGAGGGATGCTTTGCCATTCCTTGTGTGTCAATCACAATTGTGTTTTGGCTTTCTTCATTTACCATGGGCCAATACTTTAATTTTGACAGATTAACATTTCATGTTCACATCAAAACGTATTATTGTCTACTCTGTCAGGTTAATAATGTCTCCATAAAAGAATTTTAACATATTTCTGGTTTAAGCAAACATATATGCTTAGTGATGAAACCCTAGCTAACTACTAAGAACAATTAGGGTCACAGATCATAAAGGAGAAGCATCTACTGCCACATTACTAAACCTGCATGATTTCTAACTACACTCTAAATGTTTATTCTATCATAATATAAGTATAGGTAAGCCCAAGCTGATCTAATATGTGAAATGTGATTTACAATAGATGAAAACCATTATAGAGAACTGCAACAAATTAGAAATATCAAGAACAGGAGGTACGGGGTTTCCCAGCCCTGTTTGATACATCTACAACACAGTGGCTACACATAGGCTCAGAAATCATAGTGGAAGATACATTGGAATGTGTGCAAGAGCCAGAGGAACAGGAAGCTAGCTGTGAGAATTCATCTCCTGGAAATATCAGAGAGACTACACACATGAAGTCTCATCAATGGGGCTTCCTAAGCAAGCCCTGAACAATGAGGATTCCAACATGTATGGTGACATAGAAAGGATGATTTTAATATGCCCACAACCATAGACAGAGAATTTGAGACCACCAAGGAATGCTGAGATGGGAAAAATGATCTTTCCCAGAGAAGAACCTCTCATTTTCTCATGTACTAACAACTTGTTGCCCTGAAACCTAATGTTTATTTATGTGAGTTTCTGTGTAGTTGACAGTAAAGAACTAGCACCAAGAATTTGACCGGAATGGAGATGTGAAAATTGGAGGGAAGAGAGATAAAGGGAGATGTTAAATTAGTTATAATTAAATTTCAAAAACAATAGTACATCTATAAAGTTTTGTAAGTTTGTTTTATGATAGATCCATAAACTGGAGGCCTCCAGAAGGAATACTGCAACATATAAACTCTGCATGCAAACTACATAGTCAGGTATGAGTTTAAGATTCTTGGACAGAACATCTTGTGGTTTGGGGAAGGCTGGAGGACAAGACAGGGTCAGGGTATGGAACAAGGAATAATCTAGAAAACAGAGAGGTGATTTTTTTAAAAAAATAATTTATTTTTCTCAAATCATAATTCATTCAGACAGGGGCTATAAACACAGAAAGTCAGGATGTGGGGAAGAGAATGACACTGGAGTGTGGGTGTTCAGGGGGAATACAGATATCTTTCAGAACCGGGTATTGGCTGGGTGAAGTTTCAGGGGACAAGTCACTATGACAGAGAGATGATTTTTATAGTAAACAGAAATGATTTTGTAACAAGTTGAGTACTGATAAGAGGCATCAGGCTGGTTCATTACCCAAGGAAAAATTCAATACTCTTATGTTGCTAAAAGCACATAATAATCTGGAAATAGTAATAAACTAACCCCTAGACCCTTACCTTTATACTCAGAGATTAGTTCTCTCAGCCTTCAGAGAAGCTCTTTTGGCTTTCTATGTTGAATAACACAAAGGTCAACATTTCTACAAGTTACTGACAATAAGAGACTATGACATTCCCAGAAAAGCTTATGGGGCATCTATATAAAAATTTTTCCTTCCAATACTCAGAGGTCATCATGGGAGAAGAGGCAGAAAAGGGATTAGGTACTTCATGATGGTTGATGATTTCTAGGAAACAGATTTTTCCCCAAGGCAAAACAAAGGTCTTGCACAGATGAATTAACTTGTTATGATCGTATATACCAAACTTGCCCAAGATCGACCTAGAAAAATTCCAGCTGATTGGAGTAGGTGTGGAAGTCTCATTCCTAAATGAAGGGCCAATGATCACAAACATCTGATGGAGAAAGAATCAAACTTCTTTAAGCTTTCAACCTTTGCCCTGCCGGATTATGCCACCAACCAGGCAGCATACACCAGCTGATATGAGGCTTGGGACACATATACAGCAGAAGACAGCATGCCCTAGACTCAGTGAGGGGAGAAGCACCTAACCCACCTGAGAGTTGAGATCCTGAAAGTGGGGAGGTCTAGTGGAGTCGCAGATATGGTGAGCAGTCAGGCAGCATACAGTGAAGGGGGACAAAGACTGGCCTGTAAAAATGATTTAAAATAAAAATAATAAAATAGTTTTAAAAGTTGACCAAAAAAATAAAAGATTTCAAGCTTTCAGAAACTACTCATGCTGTTGCCATAGGGACATATTAGCATCAATAGTTAGGGTTCTCTCTCTCTCTCTCTCTCTCTCTCTCTCTCTCTCTCTCTCTCTCTCTTTAAATTTGATTGTTTTAAGGAACACATGAAATTTGGAGGGAATTATGGTAGGTAGTTAAGAAAACAACAGATTTAGAAGGAAATAATAATTTATAGACATTAGTTAAACACATATGCCTGTATGAACCACTCAAACATTTTAAGTAATGAATAATGCAGATCTAAAAATAAACTATGCTGATTAGAGTTGGAAGAAATCACTGAGGACAGGAATCAAAATCATCACACAGATTTCTTTAACTTTCTTATAAGTCTGGATTGATAGTTTTTTGCACCTTCCATAAGAGACCTCTGTGTATTCAGGGATCATGAAACCACTCTTAAAAACATTTTATCCCTTTGGATAAAATCACAAGAAACTTTCTGTAAGTAGTTTTTGTTAATATACAACTAGAACTCACGGTGAAATTCAAAGTGCTCACCTGGCTTCTTGCCAATGCAGGAAAGTTCATTAAGCACACCCAGAGTCATTAATAAGCAACTGTATAAGAAAGTTGCTTAAACCTGAGGTCACTGACTCTGTGATTAGATCTCCCTCCAGAGCTGAATTTTTCATTTCATCCTCCTTGTCAGTGACATCACAGGCTTTGGGAGATGGAATCATCTATTTAATTTTCCAGTTGTTATTTAACATAAATGCTTTAGAGAAAGTTTCTTGTAAATTTATCCAAAGGGATATGATGTTGTTAATAGCATTTTCATGATCCCTGAATGCTCACCAGGACTCTTAAGGAAGGTGCAAAAATATTTGAGTGTAAACTCATGAGAAAGTTCAAGAAGTGACTGTAACTGTTTGGTTGGATTCCTGTTTTCACTGCTTTCTTCCAACACTAATCAATATAATTTATTTTTAGATTCCATTCTCTTTTACTAAAAGTGTTTGAGTGGTTCATACAGACATATGTGTTTTACTCAAGTCTATAAATGTTTATTCCCTTCTAATTCTGTTCTTTTCTCAACTATCCATACCAATTCCCTCCAAATTTCATTAAATTGGGGTAATTGGACAATTGTGGCATAAAATAGATTAAAGATGATCTATATATCTCTATATTTTTCTATACCCATTTCTCTCTCTCTCTTCCCCTCTCTCTCTCTCTCTCTCTCTCTCTCTCTCTCTCTCTCTCTCTGTCTTTCTCTCTCTGTCTCTCTCTCTCTCATATATATATATGCTCTCTCATATAATTTCTATTTCCCTTTTTGTTGTGTATAGAACAAATCATATTGATTTAACATGGTGACTCTAACACTATAGACATTCCCTGAGATTGGACTTGCCCAAGGTTCTGAATTGCTCCTTTAGACTCACAGTGTCATGTTATTATTTTTAAGTTCTTCACATCAAAATGACTTTAACTGTACAAAGTTACTCACCATAATTAGGCTTCCTCATCCCAGATATATAGAGAGAATTCAACATATACTCACTAATAAATATATTTTCATCATGTGTATGGACACAAAAACTGAAACTACAACACTATCATTGGATACCGGAAAAGGTTTTGATAATTGCTGTCAACAATATATCATAAAACTCATGGATATGAAAAGAATAAAGGGATTATACTTGAGCTTACTGAAGATTACATGTACCACACTTAAGCCAACCTAATGGTAAATGGGGAGAAATCTCAAAGCATTCCACTACAATGAGGAAGAAGACAAGATGTTCTAGTCTCTAAACTTCTACTCAACAAATGATTTAAGTGAAACGCATAAGCTAAGAAAGTCAAACAAGAGAGTGAAATAAAGAAATGCAAATCAGAAAAGAAGTCAAAGTATCTCTATTTGCACATAATTTGATTAAAGTGATTCTAGCATAAAAGATTTCCCAAAATTTCCACTCAACACTGTTAGTGATGTTAATTACACCAAGTATTTATAAATTATCAAACATATTATTACTTATGTTATATATCAGTGATGACTGTGTGAGAGAGAGAGATAAAGAGAGAGAGAAAATAGAGAGATTAGAGGAGAGCATGAGATACAAAGACCTCTGTGTGTGTGTGTGTGTGTGTGTGTGTGTAATAGTGAGGACATCTAATATGTGACATGCATATTTCTTGTAGCTATGTGTATAACTTTAAAAATAGCATTCAAGCTCTTGTGTTGGCCTTTATAACTGGTAGAGCAGAGGAAGGCAAGACTTTTCTTGCTTCAGGAAAACCTATCTTTGACAACACAAAACAGAACAAGTCCCAGAGACTTAGGGAGTCCCAGAGACCTGGGAAGGGAGATATTGCCAGGAATAAGTGTGGGTGAACTTTGCTCAGATGCCCAGCAGTACAGATATGGAAACTGAAGCGACCCCTCCCATAGTCAGATAGGAGCCACAGATAAGGGATGGGGATACAAATGCATTTAAACATTTTTGACTCAACATTGCTGCTGTTGAATAGCAATGCATAGATAAAAATGGAGCCTAGACTGAAGAAATGGCTGACAAGCGATTGTCTCAGCTTGGGATTCATTCCATGGGTGAGCACTATTATTAATACTATAGTGTGCTTGCAGACATGAGCCTAGTATGTCCATCCTTTGAGAGGATCTACAAAGCAGCTGACTGAACAGATGCAAATATCTACAGCCAAGCTTTAGACAGAGGTTGGGGATCTCAATGGAAGACATACAGGACAGACTGGGGAGCTGAAGAGGATTGTTGACCACAGGAAGACCAGCAGTGTTTAACAACCTGGACCCCTGGGAGCTTCCAGAGACTGAGATACTAACCAAAGAGTATATATGAACTCTTCAGAGATCCTTGACACATGTGAACCAGAGGGCTGCCTTGTCAGGCTTCAGTGGAAGAGGTTTCTTCAGAGTGTTGACACACCAGAATGACAGGATGTAGTAAGGGTCGCTCTTTAGAGGCAAAGGGAAGTGTGGATGAGGTTAGAAGTCTTCATATGGTGTAAATATAAATAACTAATAACTAAAAAATTAAATAAATAAGTAAGGAATAATTACTTTCCTACACCTTTGATGAAAAAATCAGAATGAACAACTTGATGGGAAATTTATTTTGGCTCATATTCCTTCTATGGAGCCAGTTTTGCACTTGGCAGTTTTTTCTGTCTCATGTAGCTTTGGTACTAGATTAATGGTAAGGATGGTGAAGGAATGAAGAAAGGAGATTTTCAGAGACACACATAAATGCATATTGAATTAGTGGTGTACTCTGATACTGCTGCCACTGAAACTACACTTTTGTCCATAGCAGCATTTTTTGTTGGTGAGGAGTCTCAGGTTGTAAATATCTAGGTTAATGAAGCCCCAGTTGGTAGCATCTAAACACAATGATCAGTCATTCATAAAAACTCACACTCAGTCTCCCAAGGAAAGCTTTGCTATTACATGTGTATCAGTCACAAATGTGTTATGGCTTCACTAGATTTCCATGAGCCATTTTTTCTTTTCTTCTCTTTTCTTTTTTCTTTCCTTTCCTGACTTTTTTCATTTTTCTGTTTTTGGACAGGTTAATAGGTGATATCCAAATTGAAATACATTTCTGTCTAGTCTTACTGTCAGGTTAATAAGGACTGCATAAAAAGAATTTAAAATTATTTCTGATTTAGGCAGAAATATATTCGTAGTGCTAAAACCTTAGGTAACTACTCAGAATGATTGGGGTGATAGATCATAAAGGAGAATCATCTCTTGCCATGTTACCAAAACAGCATGATGCCTCACTACACTCTAAATGTTTATCCTATCATACAGATAAGTGTAGGTAGTCCCCAGCACATCATACATGTAAAACTTGATTTTCTATAGTGAAAGATAAGTTGGAATTCTTGCAAAATCCAGAGGAACAGGAGGCTAGCTGTGAAAATGCTTCTGGAAATGTCAGAGAGACTATACACATGAATTCTCATAAATGGGCCTTCCTAAATAAGACCTGAAGAAGGATGATCCTGACAAATACAATAACATAGAAAGGATAAATATCATTTGGCTACAATCATAGATAGAATTAGAGACAAATAATGAATGTTGAGATTGGGAGAAATAGTCTTGCACAGAGAAGAACCTGTCAGTTGGTCATCTACTACGAACTTGTTAGTCCTGACATCTAATGTGTATGTATATGTGTTTCTGTGTATGTGACTGTAGTTAAAGAAATAGAATGGCAAATTTGAGAGAAATGGAGATGTGTACATTGGTAGGAAGAAAGAAAAGGGGGACATTAATGTAGTTATAACTAAATTTCAAAAATAATAATATATTTTAAAATTTTTTTGCAATTTTGTTGTATGAAAAAACCATAAATTTGAGGATTATAGAAGAAATATTGCAAAGTACAAACTTGGCAGGCAAACTACATAATCAGATAACAGTTTAAGAATCAGAATCTTGTGGTTTGGGGAATGCTGGAGGTCAAGACAGAGTCGGGGTCTGGAACAATTCATATTCTAGGAAAGAGAGAGATGATTTTTGTAGTAAACTGGAATGATGTTATCTAGTAACAAAATGAGGATTTGTCAAAAGAGACATCAGGCTGGTTCATCACACAGCGAAAACCTTAATACAATCATTCTGATAAAAGGACATAGCAATAAACTGGAAATAGTAATAAACTCGCTGCTACATTCTCACATACTCACATTCTCACATACATACTCAGAGATTTGTACTTCTCTGAGTCCTCATTAGAGAAACGTTTTTGGCATTCTATTGTGACTAACACAAAGATCAACTTTCATTCAAGAGGATGAGAATAAGAGACTCTGAAATACCAAGAAAAAATATGAGACATCTATACAAAAACCCTTCCTTCTAAAACATGGGGAGTCAACATGGAAAAAGAGGCAGAAAGAGAATTATGCACTTCATGGTGGTAGATGATCCTTAGTAAACAAGATTTGTCCAGGCAAAGCAGAGTTCTTGCACATGTGAATTCACTTGTTATGATCATATGCACAAAACTTCCACAAGATCAACCTGGAAAAATTCCAGCTGAGGGCACAAAGTGAGGAACTCCCACTACAAGATGAAAGCTAATGGCCAAAATCAGCATGTGAGGGAGGAAGTATCAGATATCTTTAAGATGTCAAACTTTTAGAGATTAGTGTTGTCTCTGCACTAGGCACATATGAGCATCAATATTTAGTTTTTGATTGAGTGTTTTAAAGAACACATGAAATTTGGAAGGTATTCTGGTGGGTAGTTAAGAGAGAAACGGAATTATAAGAGAATAATCATTTATAGACTTGAGTAAAACACATATGCCTGTATGAAGGACACAAACATTTTACATATTAAAGAATGTATATCTAAACATAAACTATGTTGATTAGTGTTAGGAGAAACAAGTGAAGACAGAAATCCAAATAATCACAGAGACTTCTTAAACTATCTCATGAACCTGTGCTCAAAGTTTCTTTCATCTTCCTCAAGAGACCTGGTGAGCATTCAGGGTCATGAAAACACTATTAAAAACTTCTTATCCCTTTGGATAAATTTACAAGAAATTTTCTCTGAAGCATTTTTTGTTTTCTTGTTGTTAATTAACAACTGGAAAATTTTATAAATGATCCTGTATCTCAAAGCCTGCAGTGTCACTGCTATGGAAGTTGAAATGAAAATTACAGCTCTAGAGGGAGATCTGGTCACTGAGTCACAGATCTCTATCTCAGGTTTAAGTCACTCTCTTACACAGAGGCTTATTAATGACTCTGGGTATGCACAATTAACCTATTATCCTGCAGTGGCAAGAAGCTGGGTGAGTACTTTGTATTTCTGCCTAAGCAGTAGAGTCTGCAAAAAAGACAGTCTTGGGTAAGCACTTGGATGTGCTAAAAGGAAACTGATGCAGAAAGAGATACATGGAACAGACAGTGAAGGCAAAAGAATATTTCCATTATTAAGAAATGATACAAAAAGTTAAAAGTTTTTCTCACCATGGTCCATTCCCTGTCATTTCTTCCTGTAATATAAGTCCCCAATGAAGGTTGACAGTAGCAAAAGGAAAATGCAGTCCATCCTTGAAGATGCTAAATGATTGTGATAAAATTCAATGTGATAACTCACCTTATGATTCATGTTGTGTATACTAATTTAAAGTATTATATCATTATTTAACTTATCATGGTTTCATACCATAGGAAATATTAGAATGAAAATGTATGTAACAAGCAGTCCTGGGAAGTGCAGGATTTCAACATGTTTCTGGTGTGAAAAGAATTCATAAATGACACTACACCTCTACCTGGTTACAGGTGGTAATTGAGACTGTGTTGATTAGTCATTGTTTCACTGTCAGATTTGAAGCCTCTCTCTCTTGAATGTGGGAAGGTAACATGGAAAGTAAGTTGAAAATAAGTGTTGAGCAATGACAGACAGGATGAAGTATATCTTGGTTTGTTCTCCAATGTTTAATAATTCTTTAAGCCCAACGTGATATCATACCTGTTCTCACTGTTTATTATTGTTCTTGGAACACAGGCACTTTTTCTTGATATCCCAGTGGTTCTATTCCTCAGATAAATTTATAGTAATATCTAGTGCTATATCTCAATGTATTATGTTTAAGGTTTCAAATACATTCTTCAGATTTTACAATATTAACTTGTTTTATTGAACAGAAATAACACAGAAATTATCAAAGAATTAAGGATGTATTGAAAATCTATAATTTCAGCATTTGGGAGGCAGAGTCAGTCAGATCTCTGTGACTTTTGAGGACAATATTGGCTACACAGTGGTATCAAGGACAACTAGTGTCAT
>NW_021604939.1:309193-311929 GCF_004785775.1 Grammomys surdaster
GACTCATTAGAACAAAGGGTCCCAAAGATGGAAAACACAGAGAAGTGAGACGGGTAATATTCACCAGCCACCAATTGTGATGATACAAAAGAGCAATGCAGCCTTGTAAGACAGAGGAGACAGTATAAAATGCCAGAAAGGTAGACACCAGGACAAGAATGTTCTGGGTGGCTCTGGATTCTGGAGAGTTTCTTCTAGAAACATGACTGCTGTGGATGTGTTGAACCCTCTGCTTGTGTCTATACAGAATCACAATCATGGAGCCACTGGACCAGGCAATGAGCACAGAAAAGAAGATTTCAGGGCACACCACCAACATACCATAGAGTAAGTCAGTAATTTCACTTTGCCCTCCAGTGGAACAGTACTCAAAATTTCGGGTTCTTGTCATATTTTTGTTATTTCTCTTGACAAGTATGTACAC
The DNA here is from genome assembly GCF_004785775.1 of Grammomys surdaster. Lineage (NCBI taxonomy): Eukaryota > Metazoa > Chordata > Mammalia > Rodentia > Muridae > Grammomys > Grammomys surdaster. The sequence goes on from NW_021604939.1 coordinate 309,618, forward strand.
CAAGAAAATGAAATGTATAATCATGGACAAGACCCAGAGTAAGAAAATGGAGCAGCCAATGTACTTTGCAGCCTTTGTTTTTTGATCCTTACAACAGGATTCCCTGTGACTGATGGTGATGGCCTGGAAGACACTCAAGAAACAGGTGGTGCTAATGGACATACTCCTGCCAACTCTTTGAATGTACAGAATAATTTCGCATCCAAAATCATTTAAAAACTTCTTCAATCCAAAAGCTACCAGTGTGTTTGGCACTCCTGTAGAAATAACTATCAAGACATTGGATGCCATTATGTGCATGAGAATCATATCTGTGGGCTTTAATATGTGTTCTATATTGTAGACCAGATAGAAGATAAGAAACAAGGCATTTCCCAGGACTCCAGTTGTAATTTGTAACAAAAAAATGATTTTGATTGTCATATTCCAGAATTCCATTCTGTGACTGGGCATGATTCTCCTTAGATTATAGCCACATCCATTTTTCTGATCAAAAGGAATGAAAAGTATTAATAAATAGTATTTATTAATTATTAAATAGTAATACGTATTAATCTAAATCAACACTGAGAGGAAAATCAGAGAGGTCCTTAAAGCTCTGGAATACAATGTCATCATAAACTTTACTGTATGTACTCTATATACTGTGGCAATACTTTCTTGAAATTCTGACAATAGCAATTATACCTTACAGTACATACTTACACACACTACAATATTGTCATATTTTTGAAGATTTCAGGACATACCTGGTAATTGCAAAGATGCCTTCATCATCATTGAATATGCAGACTTATGGGCAGGATTACTTGTCCTCTGAGAAGCAATGAAAATCGAGGAACAAAACTAACAAGAATAATCCAGGACTGTAAGATTATACTCTTATTTTCTAGTCACGTTACAGAGGAAGACGATTTTAATGACTACTATCAACCTCAAATATGTCAATTCTTAAAGTACATTTCATCTAATATTAAGTGGTGAATAATATAAAATTAATACCATTCAGAACTTTATATATATATGAAATTTGTTTAAGTGCATAAAACTCATTTAAATTATGTTTCAAGTGACAGAATACATATTATGATGAGTTAGTTCTTATGCAATGTCACAGTACCTAGATAAACAAGCATCTATGCACACACCGGTATGTACTGTTAGATATCTGGGGAAATCTTGTGTGATGCAGTCTCCCAGCAGCTGATCCATGAGCTGTCCCTGAAACTATTTTCTGTGTTTTGTTTCCATTCCAGTCATTGGCAGCCTTATTTGGCCTCAGTGGAAGATAATATGTCTATTTCTGGAGCGTCTCATTGTGCCAGAGTTGGAGGGATTCCCAGGGTTGTTCACTCTCCCAGAGGTAAAGGAGAAGGAAGGATGGGAAGTGAATACAATGTAAAGTGAATTAATTAATTAACTAATTAATTAATTAGTGGGAAAATGCTGATTCAAGATGCCCCAGTTGGGGAAATGTTGCTCTACACACTCATGAGCTGACAGTCAATAACAGGGACAGGATGGCCAGTGAAGTCTGGAATCTATAGAAGATAAAGAAAGTAGAAAAATGAGTTGTTAAGAACTACCAATACTAACAGTCTTCCCTTCCCCATGTGCTGGGCCTGCAGAACACCCTGAGGAATGGCTATGTCAGTAAAAACAAAAGTCTTAAGTATACTAAGACAGTTTAAGTAAAATCAATAGTGTAGATTCTGTCTCAATAGTTTCTCAGCTTATAATTTTTTAAATGTGGGATTATATGGAAGTGATTATATGTTGAATCCACAAAACAAAAATGGGGTCTATAAATGTTCATCAATTGCCTCTATGAGAGAGTCTTGTAAATGTACGGGAACATGTAAGATAAGGGAGTAGAAGGAAACATGTATGTGGAACACAAATGTTGGAGATTGATTCCAATGCTTTGATTCAATCAGGAATCTACATGTCCAAGTGCTAAAGGTCCTTGTTCCAGTTCATTTTGGTCTATCAATAAAGATGACAAAGGCCAGAATCTGGGCAAAGGGAGGTCATGCAGAACTCTTAGAATTGCATAGTCTAGGAAACAGGGGGAGGAAAAGGAACTATCCCAATGAAGCAGTAGGATAGGGATGAACATAAGAGCTGCAGGAAATAAAGCTAATGACCCATGTAAGAATACAGGTAAGTAGCCACTGGATACTTCTGCGACTGGGCGTGTGATTGCTGAGGAAGGTTTTCGAGTCCCCAGTCTTTGAGGTAGCCAAAGTATTTCAAAATTAACTGGTCTCTCCCTCTCTCTCTCTCTCTCTCTCTCTCTCTCTCTCTCTCTC
>NW_021604939.1:312029-312784 GCF_004785775.1 Grammomys surdaster
CTCTCTCTCTCTCTCTCTCTCTCTCTCATCTGTCTGTCTCTGTCTCTGTGTCTCTGTCTCTCTCTCTCTCTCTCTCTCTCTCTCTCTCTCTCTCTCTCTCTCTCTCTCTCTCTGTGTGTGTGTGTGTGTGTCTTCCATTCATGAATCCAGATATCTCCTGAGCAGGTGCACAGATGTGATCATCCAGAAGCCAAAGCAGTGTAACACAAACTCATCACTACACACATAAGCTGGAGTTAGTGTAAGATTAGAACTGAGAATGAAGAAGAATTGGTTCAATTCAAACACTAAATAGTAAAAAGCCTAAAGAAACGTGCATCATTGAAACTAATTTTTCCTCCTCCCTTCTCCCTCTCTCTCTGGGGCCAGCCTCACCTGGTCTGGCCAGGACCATTAAAAACAATAACCAAAAAAGTGAAAATTTTTAAATGAATACAAAATGTACAAAAAATAGTTGAAACTACCAAATTTTGATACAGTTCTGGTAATGCAGCAACATCCTGCCCTGGCAATGACTGTGCATGTCACTGAAGCCTGTTGAAAACTGCCTATATATGCTTACATGAAACAAATAGAAACCTGTTTGACAGGAAGAACAACCCTTAGAATAAAAACCAAAATAATTTTTTTTGTATCAAAAAAAAGAAAGAAAGAAAAAGGAAGATAGAAAGAAAGAAAGAAAGAAAGAAAGAAAGAAAGAAAGAGAGAAAGGAAGGAAGGAAGGAAGGAAGGAAGGAAGGAAGGAAGGAAGGAAG
>NW_021604939.1:312794-314475 GCF_004785775.1 Grammomys surdaster
AAGGAAGGAAGGAAGGAAGGAAGGAAGGAAGGAAGGAAGGAAGGAAGAAAACATGGAGGTTATAATCTAGTAATATTCTTGGGAGTTTCAGCCTGCATACCACTCACATGTTCGCAGTAACAGCCTATGATGAATATAGACAATATAGACAGAGGATACACAATTCTACAAACGCATAGACCATTGAAAATCATAAAGATTTTTTCTGGCTTCATCTTCTGGATTTCAAGTGATGTCTCATTTGTGAAATTCTATGAGATATGTGATTATGAATTTTGTTTCCTTACTTGAAAATGTACAAATCACAAACATAAAGAAATTCAGTTTGCTTTAAGATTGTTAAAGAATGGCACCTGATGTCTGCACATGAGATTTGTTAATTTCAATTGGAGACTAATATCCCAACAAACATGATCCAATATTTATGAAAAATGCAACAGATATGTAATTCACTAAAATGTTAATCAAAACAGTATTAGGAGTGTGTTCTTTGTCTGTGCTTTTGCTGCTTTATCTGATGCTTATTTATGCAGAAATTATGACAATCTAGGTTACATGTTGTCCACCAGGGGAACAGTGAAAACCCAACATCCTTGGAAGCATTTTTAGTTCTGTTTACCTGGAGTTGTTGGCTTGCTGGGAACCCAGTCACATTTCTAGAAAATTGAATGCAGTGGACCTACACTATCACATCTGTGAAGATGGAAAAATTACAAAAAAAATGACAGGAAGCTTTATTGCAAGTGCTGCTGTGAACTTTGAGACTCCTTGTATGATAGCAACTTATAATTTTATGATCCACATGTTGGAGATTTCAGGTTTTAGACATCCTCCTGAATTTATTGTAAAGAAGCAAGATAAATTATTAAAGAAAAGTAACAGTGACCAATGTACACCACAGTGTGAGACCACTCCCTCTCTACAATCTGTGAGGTCACTGTGTATTATCTGGACATTTGTTTCCATAGTCATAGGATTTTGCTCACAAAGGTACAGTGTGGCCACACTGGTCACATCCACTGAAATTCAATATTGTCACTTGTAAATATTCTCATAATAAAGTATTGGGAAAAGTAAGTATAAAATAGAAAATACATTTTTACTTAAGTGTACAATTAGCAAATAGCAGGCACAACATATAAGTCGCTATCCTTTCAGGTTGACAATTTCTCTGAAGTAGAATCTGTAGGATCTGGACAATAGCATTATTTCCACAGCCAAGGCATGAACTTAGAAGCACAAAGGGTAAGAGAGGCTTTCAAAACAAAAAGTGCTTAGGGACAGATTGAATACTTAAAGGTCTTGAACATGCCTACTGTGATGCCAACATTTCCATGCCAGTCTATTACCAGAGCCATGAGATATGTTTACAAAATACTCCTTCCCTCCAGAAACTTTGTGTTCATCACTTGACATTTTGTTCACTTTGTTTATATTTTTGTATGCATTTTGCTGCAAAAAGGTTTTAATTTGCGGTAATAGAGAGATGGTAAGGGACACTTCCTGATCTTTCAGGGGAGCTGAGTTTAATTCCCAGCAAACACATGGTGGCTCACAACTAGTTGTAACTCCAAACCAATTGGTTCTAACAAAGTCTACTGGCCTCTGCAGGCACTGCAATCTCATGATGCATATATATATATATATATATATATATATATATATATATATATATATATAT
>NW_021604939.1:314485-361679 GCF_004785775.1 Grammomys surdaster
TATATATATATATATATATATATATATATATATATATATATATATATCAAATTTAACAAAGTTTTATTTCATAGGATAATGGCAAATGCTAATGCTTTTGAGCTTTTAATAAAATTCAGTGTTTTCAGTGTGCTCTGACATGACAGAAAGTTCTCCTACTTGTCAGTTTGATATCAGAAGCACAAGGTGAACTTGATATTCAATATGGCACTAGAAATGTGAATCATTGTACCTGCAGAGGGAAAGTTTATAGGAGGAAGTACAGATGGATTACTAATACTATTACCCTGTACAGAATGTAACATGAAACATTAACATATACTTATAAGTAATAGGAGTTTATGAGTATTAAGTGACTAGTATATTTCCTTTAAAATTTATCATATATTTGCCTTGAAATATACTTTTCTCATGATAGAGTCTCAACAAATGACACTAGTTGTCCTTGATACCACTGTATAGCCAATATTGTCCTCAAAAGTCACAGAGATCTGACTGACTCTGCCTCCCAAATGCTGAAATTATAGGTTTTCAATACATCCTTGATTCTTGATAATTTCTGTGTTATTTCTGTTCAATAAAACAAGTTAATATTGTAAAATCTGAAGAATGTATTTGAAACCTTAAACATAATACATTGAGATATAGCACTAGATATTACTACAAATTTATCTGAGGAATAGAACCACTGGGATATCAAGAAAAAGTGCCTGTGTTCCAAGAACAATAATAAACAATGAGAACAGATATGTTATCACGTTGGGCTTAAAGAATTATTAAACATTGGAGAACAAACCTGTCTGTCATTGCTCAATACTTATTTTCAACTTCCTTTCCATGTTACCTTCCCACATTCAAGAGGGAGAGGCTTCAAATCTGACAGTGAAACAATGACTAATCAATACAGACTCAATTACTACCTGGAACCAGGTAGAGGTGAAGTGTCATTTATGAATTCTTTTCACACCAGAAACATGTTGAAATCCTGCACTTCCCAGGACTGCTTGTTACTTACATTTTCATTCTAATATTTCCTATGGTATGAAACCATGATAAGTTAAATAACGATATAATACTTACAATTAGTATACACAATATGAATCATAAGGTGAGTTATCACATTGAATTTGATCACAATCATTTAGCATCTTCAAGGATGGACTGCATTTTCCTTTTGCTACTGTCAGCCTTCATTGGGGACTTATATTACAGGAAGAAATGACAGGGAGTGGGCCATGGTGAGAAAAACTTTTAACTTTTCCTATCATTTCTTAATAATGGAAATATTCTTTTGCCTTCACTGTCTGTTCCATGGATCTCTTTCTATATCAGTTTCCTTTTAGCACATCCAAGTGCTTACCCAAGCCTGTCTTCTTTGCAGACTCTGCCGCTTAGGCAGAAATACAAAGTACTCACCCGGCTTCTTGCCACTGCAGGATAATAGGTTAATTGTGCACACCTAGAGTCATTAGAAGCCTCTGCATAAGAGAGTGACTCAAACCTGAGATAGAGATCTGTGACTCAGTGACCAGATCTCCCTCCAGAGCTGTAATTTTCATTTCAACTTCCTTGGCAATGACACTGCAGGCTTTGAGATACAGGATCATTTATAAAATTTTCCAGTTGTTAATTAACAACAAGAAAACAAAAAATGCTTCAGAGAAAATTTCTTGTAAATTTATCCAAAGGGATAAGAAGTTTTTAATAGTGTTTTCATGACCCTGAATGCTCACCAGGTCTCTTGAGGAAGATGAAAGAAACTTTGAGCACAGGTTCATGAGAAAGTTTAAGAAGTCTCTGTGATTATTTGGATTCCTGTCTTCACTTGTTTCTCCTAACGCTAATCAACATAGTTTATATTTAGATATACATTCTTTATTATGTAAAATGTTTGTGTCCTTCATACAGGCATATGTGTTTTACGAAAATCTATAAATGATTATTCTCTCATAATTCTGTTTCTCTCTTAACTACCCACCAGAATACCTTCCAAATTTCATGTTTTCTTTAAAACACTCAATCAAAAACTAAATATTGATGCTCATATGTGCCTAGTGCACATATGTGTTAATCACAATAGAATGCCAAAAACGTTTCTCTAATGAGGACTCAGAGAGGTACTAATCTCTGAGTATAGAGGTGAGAATGTAGCAGCGAGTTTATTACTATTTCCAGTTTATTGCTATGTCCTTTTAGCAGAATGATTGTATTAAGGTTTTCCCTGTGTGATGAACCAGCCTGATGTCTCTTATGACAAATCCTCATTTTGTTACAAGATAACATCATTCCAGTTTACCACAAAAATCTTCTCTCTCTTTCCCAGGATATGAATTGTTCCAGATCCTGACTCTGTCTTGACTTCCAGCTTTCCCCAAACCACAAGATTCTGAATCTTAAATTGTTATCTGATTATGTAGTTTGCTTGTCAAGTTTGTACTTTGCATAATTTCTTCTGTAATCCTCTAGTTTATGTTTTTTTCATACAACAAAATTGCAAAAAATTTTTAAAATATATTATTATTTTGAAATTTACTTATAACTACATTAATGTCCCCCTTTTCTTTCTTCCTTTCCAATTAATGTCCCCCTTTTCTTTCTTCCAATGTACACCTCTCCATTTCTCCTAAATTTGCCATTCTATTTAACTTCTGTCACATATGCAGAAACACATATACATACACATTAGATGTCAGGGCTAACAAGTTGGTAGTAGATGACCAACTGACAGGTTCTTGCTTATGCAAGATTATTTCTCCCAATCTCAACATTCATTATTTGTCTCTAATTCTATCTATGATTGTAGCCAAATGATGATTATCCTTTCTATGTTTTTATATTTGTTACGATCATCCTTGTTCAGGTGTTATTTAGGAAGGCCCATTTATGAGAATTCATGTGTGTAGTCTCTCTGACATTCCAGGAGTAGCATTTTCACAGCTAGCCTCCTGTTCCTCTGGCTCTTGCAAGCATCCCAACTTATCTTTCACTATTGAAAATCAATTTTTACATGTATGATGTCCTGGGGACTACCTATACTTATCTGTATGATAGGATAAACATTTAGAGTGTAGTGAGGCATCATGCTGTTTTGGTAATGTGGCAATAGTTGATTCTCCTTTATGATCTATCACTCCAATCATTCTGAGTAGTTACCTAAGGTTTTCGCAGTAAGAATATATTTCTGCCTAAATCAGAAATATTTTTAAATTCGTTTTATGCAGTCCTTATTAACCTGACAGTAAGACTAGACAGAAATGTATTTCGATTTGGATATCACCTATTAACCTGTCCAAAAATAGACAAAAAGAAAAGAGAAAAGTAAGGAAAGGAAAGAAAAAAGAAAAGAGAAGAAAAGAAAAAATGGCTCATGGAAATCTAGTGAAGCCATAAAACATTTGTGACTGATACACATGTAATAGCAAAGTTTTCCTTGGGAGACTGAGTGTGAGTTTTTATAAATGACTGATCATTGTGTTTAGAGGCTACCAACTGAGGCTTCATTATCTTAGATATTTATGACCTGAGACTCCTCACCAACAAAAAATGCTGCTATGGACAAAAGTGTAGTTTCAGTGGCAGCAGTATCAGAGTACACCACTAATTCAATTTGCATTTATGTGTGTCTCTGAAAATGTCCTTTCTTCATTCCTTCACCATCCTTACCATTAATCTAGTACCAAAGCTACATGAGAGAGAAAAAACTGCCAAGTGCAATACTGGCTCCATAGAAGGAATATGAGCCAAAATAAATTTCGCATCAAGTAGTTCATTCTGATTTTTTCATCAAAGGTGTAGGAAAGTAATTATTCCTTACTTATTTATTTAATTTTTTAGTTATTAGTTATTTATATTTACACCATATGAAGACTTCTAGCCTCATTCACAGTTACCTTTGCCTCTAAAGAGTGACCCTTACTACATCCTGTCATTCTGGTGTGTCAACACTCTGAAGAAACCTCTTCCACTGAAGCCTGACAAGGCAGCCCTCTGGTTCATATGTGTCAAGCACCTCTGAGGAGTTCATATATACTCTTTGATTAGTATCTCAGTCTCTGTAAACTCCCAGGGGTCCAGGTTGTTAAACACTGCTGGTCTTCCTGTGGTCAACAATCCGTTTCAGCTCCCCAGTCTGTCCTGTATGTCTTCCATTGAGATCCCCAACCTCTGTCTAAAGCTTGGCTGTAGATACTTGCAACTGTCTCAGTCAGCTGCTTTGTAGATCCTCTCAAAGGATGGACATACTAGGCTCATGTCTGCAAGCATACTATAGTATTAATAATAGTGCTCACCCATGGAATGAATCCCAAGCTGAGACAATCGCTTGTCAGCCATTTCTTCAGTCTAGGCTCCATTTTTATCTATGCATTGCTATTCAACAGCAGCAATGTTGAGTCAAAAATGTTTAAATGCATTTGTATTCCCATCCCTTATCTGTGACTCCTGTCTGACTATGGGAGGGGTCGCTTCAGTTTCCATATCTGTACTGCTGGGCATCTGACCAAAGTTCACCCACATTTATTCCTGGCAATATCTCCCTTCCCAGGTCTCTGAGACTTCCTAAAGATTCTCCTCACCTCCCATCCTTGGCAGCTATGTATTTTCATTCATTTTCTTCACCCTCTGTGTCTCTTATCTGTCTGTTCCTATACTTGATTCTGACCCCCCCCAATTCCATCCTCTCCCCCTCTCCCATTGAAGTCTCTTGCTCTCTCTGCCTTGCATGGCTATTTTGTTTCTCCTTCTCTGTGTGATTTAAACATTCTCACTTGGGGATTACGTTTTTTTAGCCTTCTTGTCATCTGTCGTGTATATCATGGGTATTCTGAGCTTTATGGTTAAAAAAAAAATTATCCACTTATTATTGAGTCCAGTGAGCATGTCTTTTTGAGAATGGGTAACCTTATTAAGGATGATATTTCTAGTTCCATCCACTTGCTTGAAAATTTCAAGATGCCCTTGTTTTTAGAGCAGAATACTATTCCACTGTTTAAATGAACCACATTCTCTTTATCCATTCTTCATGTGAGGGACAGCTGGGTTGCTTCCAGTTTCTGGTTATTTTGAACAAGGCTGAGTGAATAGAGTATAGTACATGTCCTTGCTATAGACAAATTCTACCTTTTTGCCTTGTGTTTTAACTAATGAATATGATGAGATTCATTTATCTGTGTCTGTGAAAACGTCCTGTATTTATTTCTTCACAACCCCAGCCATGAATCTAGAACCCAAGCTGATTAGATTTTAATTTAAATAAGGGCCAACATAAAATTCTCAATAAGTTGTTTTTTCTGGTATTTTGGCTAAAGATATAGAAAAGTAACTAATACATACTTAAGACACTAATAATACTAAGATGTGTAATACTGGTAACTTAAAAAGTGTTCAACATAACTAAGAAACTACAGTAAACACCTTGCTCTGTTTTGTGTTGTCAAAGATAGGTTTTCCTGAAGCAAGAAAAGTCTTGCCTTCCTCTGCTCTACCAGTTATAAAGACCAACACAAGAGCTTGAATGCTATTTTTGAAGTTATACACATAGCTACAAGAAATATGCATGTCACATATTAGATGTCCTCACTATTACACACACACACAAGCACACACACACACAGAGGTATTTGTATCTCATGCTCTCCTCTAATCTCTCTCTCTTCTCTCTCTCTTTATCTCTCTCACACACAGTCATCACTGATATATAACATAAGTATGTTTGATAATTTATAAATACTTGGTGTAATTAACATCACTAACAGTGTTGAGTGGAAATTTTGGGAAATCATTTATGCTAGAATCACTTTAATCAAATTATGTGCAAATAGAGATACTTTGACTTCTTTTCTGATTTGCATTCCTTTCTTTCACTCTCTTGTTTGACTTTGTTAGCTTATGCGTTTCACTTAAATCATTTGTTGAGTAGAAGTTTAGAGACTAGAAAAATCTTGTCTTGTTCCTCATTGTAGTGGAATGCTTTGAGTTTTTTCCCAATTTACCATTAGGTTGGCTTAAGTGTGGTACATGTAATCTTCATTAAGGTCAATTATAATCCCTTTATTCTTTTCATATCCATGAGTTTTATGATATATTGTTGACAGCAATTATTAAAACCTTTTCCTGTATCCAATGATAGTGTTGTAGTTTCAGTTTTTGTGTCCATACACATGATGAAACTATATTTATTTGTGAGAATATGGTGAATTCTCTCTGTATATCTGGGATGAGGAAGCCTAATTATGGTGAGTAATTTTTAAAGTTAAAATCATTTTGATGTGAAGAACTTAAAAATAATAACATGACACTGTGAGTCTAAAGGAGCAATTCAGAACCTTGGGCAACTCCAATCTCAGTGAATGTCTATAGTGTTAGAGTCACCATGTTAAATCAATATGATTTGTTCTATACACAACAAAAAGGGAAATAGATATTTTATGAGAGAGCATATATATATGAGAGAGAGGGACAGAGAGAGAAAGACATTGAGACAGAGAGAGAGAGAGAGAGAGAGAGAGAGAGAGAGAGAGAGAGATAGTGAGGAAGAGAGAGAGAAAAATGGGTATAGAAAAATATAGATAGAGATATATAGATCATCTTTAATCTATTTTATGCCACAATTGTCCAATTACCCCAATTTAGACATTCCTCACTACACAATTTTGCCTTTATTTCCTTTCTTACTCTTATAGTTCTCCTATACAGGTGTTGATATGTATATGTGCATACATTATAGGAAGGATCTGTATGTGGGCATGAACATTCAAGTTTTCTATTTTTTTCTAAGTTTGAGTGACATTTCATAATATGATACATTCTTTAATGACATCATTTCCCTGCAGACTTTGTGATTGCATTTTCATTAAAGCTGAATACAATTCTATTTTGTATATGAGCCAACTTTAATTTTTTGTTATTTGTTTATGAATCTATATATAGACTCTATGCCCTGCCCATAGTAAATAAAATAGCACTAAACAGATATTTGTAAATATCTTTGTGGCACAATATGATATTCATTTTGTATATGCTCATTAATGGAACACATGGTTCAAACATTAGTTCTATTTTTATTTATGTGAGTGTGGTAAAAAAAAGGGGACACAGTGGTGGTGGAGGCCTGGAGAGACTTCCATGCTGTGGTGGGTCCCACATACACAAGGAGGTCTAAGGTTCCAGTGGCCTGGAGGCTTTGGTGGTGATAGGTCCAATGACACGAGGAAGTCCTTGGTTCCAAAATGGTTTATGTCATGGTGGATGGTAGATGAATCTGGTTGTACCCTGTAAAACTCAGGGCAGTCCTGAGTTATATAAGAAGGGAGAAAGGGGAAGGATCTGGGGAGGATCTGGGGAAGAATGCTTAATTTGCCCCACCCTCTTGCCTTCATTAGTATGTAAATCCCTAGGGCCTGAGGCCTATAGTCACACCCTCTACCTGTGCAATTTGGGAGGGGTTGTAATGGCCTACGTGACAATAATGTAGTTCTATGGAGACTAGACTGCTTTTCAGGACCTTGGGTTCTGGGGGCACGATGAAGTCCTGCCAGTTCTCATGTAGAGTCTCGGAGTTCTAGGCACATGCCCAGCCATGAACCAGAATACCCTTACACAGTCCCACATGTGAGTACCCCAGATATAGATTTCTATAATGAATGCATTAATTGACACCCTCAGCAGATGTGAATAAGATTTCCTCTTTCTCTCATCCTCTTGTTCATTTCTTGTCAACTAATTTGATAATAGCACTTTGAAAAGTAGTATCAAAACATAAACTTAATTGTCAGTGTCATGATGAGGAGGGTATTCAATACTTTTTAAAAGTTATTGTCTATATACATTTTGTTAGAAAATCAACTAAGTTCATTAACTAATTGACAGTTACTTTTAGTTGTTTTTTTTTTCCTGCAGTGCTTTGTAAACTCGGGGTATTTGCCCCAAGTCGTAACTATAATTGATTTAGACATTTTTCAAATTTGAGGATTCTCTGTACTATATGCTGACAGTCTACTGTACAGAAACTTCTATTTTATATAGTATAATTTATTCATGTCTAAGTCTAAATTCAGGTTTTGTTCTTTAGAAATTCTGTTTAGAAAGATAAACAAAGAATTCTCAATAGAGGAATGTGGAATAGATGAGAAGTACTTAAATGTTCCTCATTCTTAATTGTCAGGGAAATGCAAATGAAAATAATCCTGAGATTCTACCTTACACCAATAAGAATGGATAAGATAAAATCTCTGGGCATCAGTGAGAGAGGAGGCCCTTGGTCCCATGAAGGCTGGATGCATCAGTGTGGGAAAATGTGAGGGCGGAGAGGAGGGAGTGGGTAACTGGGGGCACAACCTCATAGAAGCAGTAGGAGGGGGTTGCAATAGGGAGTTTCTGGGGGAGAAATAGGTAAAGGTGAAAATATCTGAAATGTAAATAAAAGATATCCAATAAAAACCTTATGCAACAGTACATGCTGGTAAAGATGTAGAGAAGTAAGAACATTCTCCTACATTGCTGGTGGGATTACAAACAGTACTAATACTCTGGAAATCAATCTGGAGGTTCTTCAGAAAATTGTAAATAGATTTACCTGAAGACCCAGCTGTACCACTCTTGGGAATATACACAAAAGCATTCCAATACAAACAATGAGGAACAGGACAAGATTTTCTAGTCTCTTGTATGTGTGGTTTAAGATATATATATATATATATATATATATATATATATCTTAAACATAGATACATACACATTCACACATATATATGTATACATATATATACATATATACATTCACATATATTTCCATACATACATATATAGAGACACACATATACTTATTATATATGAATACATATACACATAAACATACACACATATGTGTATACATATACTTATATTTATTTGGAGTCCAGAGAATCCTCAGAATTGGAGAACATCAAAATCAAAAATAATTCAGGCTCAGGAATAATATCCAGATTTTACAAAATAAGCAAAAGCAAAAACCAATGAAATAAAATTGCCAATTAGTTAGTGAACTGAACAGATTTTCTAACAAAAAGTGTAAATATCCATTAACTTTTTGAAACTATTGAACACAATCCTCATCATGAAACTTAAAATTAATATTGCTTTATGATACTATTTTAAACCTGTCAAAGCGCTATTATCAAAATAGTTGATGCAAAACGTTGGGGAGGATGGAGAAAATACAAATTATTATTTACTGCTGCTGAGGGTGCAAATTAATGCATTCCTTATGGAAATCACTGTCTGTGGTACTCACAAAGTAAAAACAGAACTACTGTATGAGCCATGTATTCCATTCCTTAGCATATGCAAAATGACCTTCATATCTTGCCACAGGAATATTTACAAATCTCTGTTTAAGGCTCTCTATTCACTATACCAAGGACATAGAACCCATCTAAATATCCATAAACAAATGAGCTAAGAATTAAAATTGGCTCCTATACAAAATGGAATGATATTTAAATTTGATGAAAATAAAAACACAAAGTTTTCAGGGAAACAATGTATTTAAAGAATGTATGTTTTGAAATGTTACCCAAACATAATAAAAATAAAAAACCTGAATGTTCCTGCTCATATGTAGATTCTAACTATACAGAACACATGTTTGCACATGAGAAAAGCTATGAATATAGGTATACTATAAGAGTCAGAAAGAAAATAAAGACAAAATCAGGTAATCAGTAAGGACTAAATTTAGGTAACAGGACAATTGTGGCATATAACAAGATAGGAACATCTTGTGGTTTGGGGAAGCCTGGAGGCAAGAGGGAGCCAGGGTATGGAACAAGTCATAATGTAGGAAACAGAGAAATGATTTTTATAGTAAACAGAAATGAAACTATCTTGTAACAAGATGATTACTGATCATAAGAGGCATAAGGTTGGTTTATCGCCCAGGGAAAACGTTAATACACTTATTCTGCTAAAAAGGTAAAGTAACATAATGGAAATAGTAATAAACTGGTCTCTCCACTCTTACTTTGTACCAGAGATAAGTACCTCTCTCAGTCCTCATTAGAGAAACTTTTTTGTCATTCTATTGTGATTAACACAAAGGTCAATATTTATTCAATGTGCTGAGATTCAGAGAGACTCTAAAATGTCCAGAAACAATACGAGAGTATCTATATCAAAACCCTTCCTTCAGATCCTTGGGTTCATCATGGAAGAAGAGGCATAAAGAAGATTAGGTACTTTCTGGCGGTAGATGATTCCTAGTAAACACGTTTTCTCCAGGCAAACCATAGGTCTTGCACAGGTGAAGTCTTTTGTTATGAGACTATGCACAAGATCAACCTAGAAAAATCCCAGCTGAGTGAAGAAGGTGAAGAAGTCCCACTATTAGATGAAAGCCAATGGCCACAAACAGCTTCTAAGGGAGGAAGTAGCAGACTTCTTTCAGATTTCAAACTTTTAGAGCCTACTCATGCCTCTGCCCTAGAAACATATGAGTGTCACTATTTAGTTTTTGCTTGTTTTAAAGAATACATGAATTTGGAGAGAATTGGTATGGATAGTTGAGAAAAGAACAGAATTAGAAGGGAATAAACATTTATAGACTTGAGTAAAACACATATGTCTGTATGAACCACTCAAACACTTTAAGTAAAAAAGAATGGAATCTAAAAATAAACTATATTGATTAGTGTTGGAAGAAAGCAGTGAAGACAGGAATCCAAAGAGTTACAGACACTTCTTGAACTTTCTCATGAGTTTACACTCAAATATTTTTGCACCTTCCTTAAGAGACCTGAGAAGCATTCAGGGATCATGAAAATGCTATTAACAACATCATATCCCTTTGGATAAATTTACAAGAAACTTTCTCTAAAGCATTTATGTTGATTAACAACTGGAAAATTAAAAAGATGATTCCATCTCCCAAAGCCTGTGATGTCACTGACAATGAAAATGAAATGAAAAATTCAACTCTGGAGGGAGATCTAGTCACAGAGTCACAGACCTCAGGTTTAAGCAACTTTCTTATATTGCTGCTTATTAGTGACTCTGGGTGTGCTCGATGAACCTACTTTCCTGCAGTGGCAAGAAGCTAAGTGAGTACTTTGAATTTCACCATGAGTGGCAGAGTCGGCAAAGAAGACAGGCTCAGGTAAGCACTCAGGTGTGGTAAGAGGAAACTGCTGTAGAATCAGAGCCACAGAACAGACAGTGAAGGCACAACAGTAATTCAATAATTAAGAAATAATTGAAAAAGTTCCAAGTTTCTTTCACCATGGCCAACTGCTCGTCATTTTTTACTGTAATATAAGTCACCAAATAAGGTTGACAGTAGATAACACAAGAAAAATGCAGTCCATCTGTGAAGGTGGTAAATGATTGTGTTAAAAGGTCAATGTGATAATTTAATTTACTGTGCATGTTGTATAGACTAATTGTAAGTATTATGTTATCATTTAATTTATCTCGGCTTATTCCCATAGGAAATATGACAATGGAAATGTAAGTAGCAAGCAGTCTTGGGAAGTGCAGGATGTGAATATGTTTCCAGTGTGGAAAGAATCCATATGTGACACTGCACCTATACTCTGTTTACAGGCAGTAACTGCATTTATATTGAATGGTCATTGGTATATTGTATGGTTTGAAACATCTCCCTCTTGAATGTGGGAAGGTAACATAGAAAGGAAGATGAAGTTTGAGTATTGAGCAATGAAAGTCAGGATCAAATGTATTTTGGTTTATTTTCCTATTTTAATCATACCCTACCCACAACCTAATAGCACATCTTACTGTTTATTGTTGTTTTTCATGGAACACAGGCTACCTATCATGATATCTGAGGGTTCTATCCTGCAGACAGTTTTGTATTAATACCTAGTGCTACATCTCAATGGGCAATGTTTATGGCATCAGTTACATTCTCCAGATTGTACAATATGAATTTGTACACATGTCCTCTATTTGAGTGCATCATTAGGTCATTATGATAGTCATCAATATAGAAATTATCAAGTAAGCAAGGTGTGTATTGAAAATCTTTAATCCCAGCATTTGGGAGGGAGAGACAAGACAGATTTCTGTAATTTCTGAGACCACCATTGTCTTCAGTGTGATTTTAAGGGCAGCTAGAGGTATACAGTGAGAGTCCATCATGAAAAAATACATATAAAAAGCAAATACATGCTGAATTGTAAAGGAAATACATTAGTAACTTCAGTTTCACCACCTCCTATTACTTGTAAATATATGTTAGTGTTTCATGTTGCATTTTGTACGGGGTAATATTATTAGTAATTCATCTGTACTTCCTTTTACAGCATTTACCTCTATAATAACAAAAATCCATATTTCTACTAGCATATGAAATATCAAGTCTACCTTGTGCTTTTGAAATCCAATTGAGAAATGGAAGTTTTCCTCATGTTAGACACACTGAGAACACTGAATTTTATTAAAAGCTCAAAAGCAATAACATTTGCCATTATCCTATGAAATAAACTGTTACATTCAATTAAAATTTATTTTCATAATGTTTTATGTATCTATTTTTGTTTTCTGTGAATGCACTCTTTCCCTGCATTTATATGTGCGTTATGAGAATGCTGTTCTTGCAGAGGACAGTAGACCATGGTAGAACTGATGAATTTAGAGTTACAAGTAGTTGGGATCCACCACGGGAGTTTTACGATCTAAATCCAGCTCCTCTACAATAGCAGCAAGTGTCACTTAACATCTGTCTATTGCCCCTAAACTAAAACTTTTTTTTTTTGCAGCAAAAGGTATACAATAAAATACAAAGTGAACAAAATGTCAAGTGATGAATACAAAGTTTATGGAGGGCAGGGCTATGTTGGAAGCATATCTCATGGTTCTGTGAGGATAGACTGAGGTGACAATATTTTGCCACAGTAGCCATGTTCAAGACTGTCAAGTATCCTATATGTCTCTAAGCACATTTGTATAGAAAATCATACTTCCCTTTATGTTCCTAAGTTTATGTCTTGCCTGTGGAAATAATGCAAATGTCAAGATACTACAGTTATAAACATCAAAGAAAATATCAACCTGAAAGGATATCGACTTATACATTGTCACTGCTATTTGCTAATTGTACACTTAACTAAAAAAACATATTTCCCATTTTACACTTACATATTTTCTAATGTTTTAAGAAAGTAAATATATAAAAGTAACAATATTAAATTTTAGTGGATGTGATCAGTGTGAACACTGTACCCTTGTGTTGAGAATTCTATGGCTGAGGAGACAAATGTCCAGATTAGACCCAATGATCTCACAGAAGGTGTCTTCTGTGAGACATGAAGACACATGAAGACATGAAGGTGTCTTCCAAATCACAGGTGTGCCCTGAAACTTTCAGTCATCTTACAATAATGTATTGTATGTAAGTATGTATTGTGAGTCAAAATTTCTACTGACAGAAACTTCAAGAAAGTATTGTTACAGTATATAGATTACATAGACTAAAGTCTATGCTGATATTCTATTCCTGCTAATTAATGAACACTTTGAATTAACCTTCCAGTAAATGCTTCAGATTATAATATTCACCAGAAAAAAATGAGTCTGGCCATAATCTAATGTGAATCATGCCCAGTCACAGAATAGAATTCTTGAGAATGTCAATTAAAATACTTTTCTTATTACAAATTACAACTGGAATTCTTGGAAATGTCTCTCTTTTTTTCTTCTATCTTGTCTACTATACAGAACATATATTAAAGCCCACAGGTTTGATTCTCATGCATCTAATGGCATCCAATGCCTTGATAGTTCTCTCTACAGGAGTTCCCTACACAATGGCAGCTTTTGGGATGAAGCAGTTTTTAAATGATTTTGGATGCACATTCATATTGTACATTCAAAGAGTAGGCCGGAGTGTGTCCATTAGCACCACTTGTTTCTTGAGTGTCTTTCAGGCCATCATCATCAGTCACATGGAATCCCGTTGTAAAGATCAAAAGGTAAAAGCTGAAAAGTACATTGGCAGCATTATTTCCCTTCTTTGGGTCTTGTCCATGATTATACATTTTATTTTCTTGGTGTACGTACTTGCCAAAGGGAATAGCAAAAACACAACAAGACACCGAGATTATGAGTACTGTTCCACTAGAGGACATCATGACATCAATGACTCACTCTATGCAGCATTGGTAGTGTGCCCTGAAATCTTCTTTTCTGTGCTCATTGCCTGGTCTAGTGGTTCCATGATTGTGATTCTGTACAGACACAACCAGAGGATTCAACATATCCACAGCAGTCATGTTTCCAGGAGAAACTCTCCAGAATCCAGAGCCACCAAGAACATTTTGGTCCTGTTGTCTACCTTTCTGGCATTTTATACTGTCTCTTCTGTCCTACGAGGCTGTATAGCTCTTTTGTATGACCACAGTTGGTGGATGCTGACCATCACTCGCCTCACGTCTCTGTGTTTTCCATCCTTCGCACCATTTGTTCTTATGAGTCATCACTCTCTTATATCCAGACTTAGTTTGTTATGTTATAAAATCTCCTAATCTTATGTAAGTATTTGATTCATATATTTTATTTGGTTTCATGGTGTTAATAATACTCTTCATCAAAAGGTCAATTCAGGAATTAAATTTCATTACCTTGACTTTGTGAAGTTAGTGAAAATGTGTATGAGAATTTGTTTGCTAGTTGATTCAACATTCTACATGAACTGATTATATTATGAGGCTCATTGCACTCTTGCGATTCTTCCCTTTGCTCATATGATGTGCAAATGAGCCAGAGGGAAAAAGCTATTAGTAAAACTGACCTCCATGTCAGGTCTTTCTGTCAGGTCTGCTTGGCCACTAAGGATTTCACAGAAACCCTGTGGGTCTGACATTCTGACAGGAAGGAAAATTGAAATGATGGCTGGCCATGAACTTGTTCTTCGTGAGGCCTTACACCTATCATAGTTGCTGTAGCCTGCACCAGGCCTATAAAAACAGAATTATAACTTTTTCCCTTACAGAAATCAATTTCAAATTGAGTGATGGTTTTTACGTGATTTTGAACTTTGTTTGCTAATATATTATTGAGAGATTTTTCATCATCAGGGATATTTGATAATAAATTACCTGCGGTGTTGTTCTGTCATTGTCTGGTTTAACATCACAGGAATGCTAGTTTCCTCAAAAGAGGTTAGAATAATTAATATAGCCACCATGAAAATAAGTTTTGTGGTCTCCCAGAATGTTAAAACTGTAACTACTATTTGACCCAGCTGTTCTTCTGGGTCTATACTCAGAAAATCCCATAACATACCATAGAAATATGTTCCTATCAGTGGTCTGTTTACTGAAGCAATAAGACAGAGCCCTCCCACATATCAATAAATAGACAAATCAAATATTAAATATTTCCTATATAAAGAGGACTATTATTCTACCAGTGTGAAGGAATCACAATACGAAGGAAAAAATGATTTATTGATTGACTGATTGATTGATTGATTGACTGATAGAATGGTTAATTGAATGATTGACTGGTAACGGATAAAATCAAGCCATGTCACCCAATCTCAGAATGAAAAAGATCACATGTTCTCCTTCATGCTGCTCCTAACCTATAATATACTATAATACATATGTAAAAGAATATAAGTGTAAATTCACTTATAACATTTGTAAAGTAGACCTAGAAATGTAATATTAGCTGATAGGCTGGGAGAGTGTCCAGAATTTATAGAAGAGGATCTACAACAGTTATATTTCTCTATTCAATGTTGTCAATTTAATTTTGTTTCTTGTGGAGAGGGATATAAAAATGTAATTGCTACCAAGAGTGTGGAACATTAAAGCTTTATGGCTATTGTAACTTTCTAGAGTTCACTGAAATGTACAAAAGTTTGTCTTAAGCAACTATTCATTTACTGGTTAATTTATTGTGGTTTTTAATGGTATTATTTATGTGTTCATTATAATTAAGTGAGTAAATTTTGAAATAAAATACCAGCACATTTTTTAAAAGATACAGAGACTGTACCATATATAGCCATCAATAAATGTAATGTATCACAGAAATGGACTCAATGGCAGAAATCATATGGTTATCATGTTAGATGCCAGGAAATCTTTTTCTCCTAATATTTTATTGACAACATTTTATTCTCATAAATATATCATGACTATAACTTTCTGTGACCCAGTTTCTCCCCACTCTGAGGATCTACTCTCTTTCTGTCATTACAAAACAACATGACATCAAAACATAACAAACACATTACAGAAAGGAAAAACAAAAACCATCACACTGAAGTCAGACCATTACTGATCACCATCAGCTGTGTTTAATGTTCAACAGTGTCAACAACATTTTAAAAATAATACCATACTTGGGAGCAAACAGTAGCACACAACTTTTCTAAAGATTTATTCTATTAAAGCCACATCCATAAAGTAACCACATTTGGGGAAGGACATAGAAAATGAGGATGGAAGAAAATGTGAACAAAACCTTGAAGGAAATGGAAGATGACACCACCTCACTTGCTATGAGTTAGTGAATAGTGCCCCCTTCCCAAAATGACAAAGGATCTAGTGTCCAAGTGTTTGTATTGGGATGATAGGTCAATAGAAAATTTCTCAACTTGAGCAGCACCACATGTGCAGCAATATACAGAGAACATATTTTAATAGTTAAAATGTTAAAGAAAATCTCACAATGATCACAAATATTAATAATATAAATAATCAGTAGATATTTTATCTAAAATTAAAACATAACTGGTAGGACAGTTATACTACTACTCAGAATATATCTATGGTCTTATGATAAGGCAAAGGGTCCTCTATTTTTATGAGTTGAAACCATCTTTGGTTTAACCTGAAACTGACATCCTCCCAGGCTTACTCTGAGTTTTAATCCTCTTCATGAAAATTCCTATTAAAAATTACCCAGTTAAGTTCTAAAAACTTGTGTGAAAATGTGTTCTTTTGAACTGCTTCTGTCCTTTATCTCATTTCTCCCTGCAGCTGTCAACCAGCATGGGAATATTTTAGGCTTCTTTGCCTTTTTTTCACCTAAAGTTTTAGTGGACTTTTTGAAAATTGTCTGTCATGAATCCCTCTCACATTCATTTCCTAGTCTTGTCAGTGCCACCAAACCATGCTAGCCATTGCTCAGCAGTCAAGCATATCAGGCAGCAGAAGAAGTGGGTCCATGCTAGGGGTCAATTAGTACATCCTTGGACCAGACCTATTTCATGTTGACTTATTTTCTAGAGATCATCATTCCTCATCATATCTCCCTGGTGCCAGTGAAGGCAAACCCATGACTCACTGTACAAGCTTTTGCACTTGAGATCTGCTGGCTAAGAAGATACAATAAGGGTTTAGATTCATCATTCTCAGTTGCATTCAGCTCCCTTGCAGTCATCTGTTCTCTGGCATCTTTGCATTTAAAGCTCCTTGTAAAATGAATTCTATACAGCTCTCTTCAGGCTTCATGTCCTCTGTATGTACATAATTTCATGATTCACCATTTGATACTGCCTAATCAGTTTGAATACTTTCCCTAGAGAAAATTATATTCTCCTCCTCTCAGCAATCTTTCTGTGAGGTAGGTCTAACA
Source organism: Grammomys surdaster (assembly GCF_004785775.1). NCBI lineage: Eukaryota > Metazoa > Chordata > Mammalia > Rodentia > Muridae > Grammomys > Grammomys surdaster. The sequence continues at coordinate 332,069 of NW_021604939.1, forward strand.
CTCAGAACAAAATGTGGCTTTACAGAAGATCGCTGGCACATCAAGAGACATCTTGACTCTTAGGAGCCCTGGCATTAGCAGGCTCACAAATGAGACACCTTCCCGTTTCAATACTTGGCCTACCTGGGACCCCAATGGGGCCCAGTGGATGCAGGACCTATCTGCAGTGATGCAACGTTCTCCTAGCCTCCAACACTGCCCTGGGAATATTTAGCACTCCAGAACACCTCCCACACCAAGAGACAGCTTGACTCCCAAGAGGTCCATCACAACTAGGCTCACAGGCTCACACATCAATATCTCCAGACCCCCTCCTACACCCAGAGACTCAAGGTACATCATAGGTGGGCTCACGGGAGAGACACACCTCAGTCAGAGATCACAAGGCCAGTTAACACCATAGATAAGCAAATGACAAGAAGGAAGCTGAAGAACATAAGCAACAGTAACAAATGTCCATTGACACCAACAGAACCATGTTTGCCCACCACAACAAGCCCTGGAGACCCTAATACACCTTCAAAGCAAGATTCCAACCTAAAATCCCATCTCATGTAGATGGTAGAGGACCTTATGGAGGGCATAAATAAACGTTTTAAATAAATACAGGAGAACACAGGAAAACAGGTAGAAGCCCTTAAAGAAGAAATTGATAAATACCTTGAATAAATACAGAAAAACACAATCAAACAGGTGAAGATCTTGAACAAATCTATACAGGATACAAAAATGGAAATTGAAACAATAAAGAAATTACAAAGGGAGGCTTGTGAGGTGATGGAAATCCCAAGAAAGAGATTAAGAGTTACAGATGCAAGCAACACCAGCAAAATACAAGAGATAGAAGAGAGAAGCCCAGACATAGAGGAAACCATAGAAGATATTGACACAACAGTCAATCTGCAAAGTAGAAAAAGCTCTTAACTCAAAACATTCAAGAAATCCAAAACACAGTGGAAAGAACAAACCTAAGAATAGTAGAAATAAAAGAGAGTGAAGATGTCCATTTCAAACTGCCAGAAAACTCCTTCAACACAATCATAGAAGGAAAAACCATTAACCCAAAGAAGAGATCGCCATAAATGAAAAAGAAGCATACAGAACACAAAGTACATTGGAAAAGAAAATAAATTCCTCCCATCACATTATATGCAAAACAATAAATACACAGAACAAAGAAAGAATACTAAAAGTGGCAAGGAAAAAGGGCCAAGAAACATATTAAGGCAGACCTATCAGAATTACACTAGATTCCACAATGGAGACTCTGAAAGCAGGATTTGGACAGATAACATACAGATCTTAAGAGAACACAAATGCTAGCCAAAGCCACTATACCCTGTGAAACTCTCGAGTACTATAGGTGGAAAAACCTACATGTACCATGACAAAACCAAATTTACACAATATCACTCAGCTAGTCTAGCCCTATAGAGGATTCTAGAAAGAAAAAAATTAATACAAGGAGGAAAACTATACCCAAGAGAAACCAAAAAATTATTCAACTTACCTCAAACCCAAGAGAACCACACAAACATGCTAACACCTCAAACAACATAAATAAGAGGAGCCAACAATCATTCCCTTTTAATATCTCTCTGCATCAATGTACTCAGTTCCAAAATATAAAGTCATAAGCTAAGAGACTTAAAATGTAAATAAGACCCAGAATTTTGATTCATAGAAGAGACACATTTTGGTGACAAAGTATTTCCAAGTAAATGGTTCCAAGAAACAACCTAGAATCACCATTTAATTATTCAATAAAATAGACTTTCAACCAAAAGTTATCAAACAAGGTAAAGAAAGACACTTCATACTCATCAAAGAAAAACCCAACCAAAGGAATCTCTCAATTTTTAACATCTATTCCCTAATGAAAGGGAACTCACATTTGTAAAACAAACATTAGTAAAGCTCAAAACACATATTGAACCTCACACAATAATAGTGGGAGTCTTTAACACTACATTCTCTCCAATGGGCAGATCATGGAAACAGAAACTAAACAGAGACACAGTAAAACTAACAGAAGTTATGAATCAAAGGATTCATAATTCACAGATATCTAGAGAATATTTCTCTCTAAAACAAAAACAATATATCATCTTCTCAGCACCTCATGGTGGCTTCTCCAAAATCAACCATATAATTAGACACAAAACAAGACTCAAAATCTACAAGAAGATTGAAATAATCCATTCATTCTATAAGATCAACTCAGATTAAGTTTGGTCTTCATAATACTCCATATACTCCAGGAAACTGAACAGCACTCTATTCATTGCTAATGTTGTAAGGACTTTAAGAAGGACATAAGTAACTTCCTTAAAAAAGTACAGGAGAACACAGGTAAACAGGTGGAATCCCTTAAAGAGAAATCACTAAAATCCCTTAACTGCAAGAAAACACGATGAAGGAATTAAACAAAAACCATCCAGGATCTAAAAATGGAAATAGAAACAACAAAGAAATCTCAAAGGGAGACTACCCTGAAGATAGAAAACCTAGGAAAGAAATCAGGAGTCATAGACACAAGCCTCACCAACAGAATGCAAGAGATAGAATAGAGAATCTCAGGTGCAGAAGATACCATGGAAAACATTGTCACAACTGTCAAAGAAAACGCAAAAAGCTCCTAACACAAATCATCCAGGAAATCCAGGACACAATGAGAAGACCAGACCTAAGGATAATAGGGATAGATAATAGTGAAGATTCCCAACTTAAAGGGCCAGTAAATATCTTCAACAAAATTATAGAGGAAAACTTCCCTAAACTAAAGAACAAGATGCCCATAAGCATACAAGAAGCCTACAGAACACCAAATAGACTAGACCAAAAAAGAAATACCTCTCGTCACATAATAATCAAAACATCAAATGCACAAAACAAAGAAAAAATACTAAAAGCAGTAAGGGAAAAAGGTCAAATAACATATAAAGGCAGACCTATAAGAATTACACCAGACTTCTCACCAGAAACTATAAAAGCCAGAAGATCCTGGACTGACATCATACAGACCCTAAGAGAACACAAATGCCAGCCCAGACTACTATGCCCAGCAAAACTCTCAATCACTATAATGGAGAAACCAAGATATTCCATGACAAAACAAAATTTGCACAATATCTTCTGACAAACCCAGAACTTCAAAGGATAATTGTTGGAAAATGCCAACAGAAGGAAGGAAACTACAACCTAGAAAAAGCAAGGAAGGAATCTTCCAACAACCCCAAAAGAAGATAGCTACACAAACATAATTCTACCTCTAATAACAAAAATAACAGGAAGCCACAATCATTTTCCTTAATATCTCTTAACATCAATAGACTCAATTCTTCAATAAAAAGACACAGACAATCAGACTGGATATACAAACAGGACCCAGAATTTTGCTGCACACAGGAGACGTACCTCAGTGACAAAGACAGACACTACCTCAGAGAAAAAGGATGGAAAACAATTTTCCAAGCAAATGGACCCAAGAAACAAGCTGGAGTAGCCATGATAATATTAAATAAATATAATAAATAAATAAATAAATAAATAAATAAAATTAAATAAAATCAACTTTCAGCCAAAAGTAATCAAAAAAGATTAGCATCTGTTCCCATTAACATTTCCCTTCATGACCTGGATGGACCATTACCCACAGGGAAAGCACAGATACTCTCACTTTGACCTGCCTCACATCTTTGCCTTGTAGGGCCCTCCCTCCAACCCCCCATCTTCCATATGCCTATAGCATCAACATCTCCAAGTTTGTATGTCTTAGCTCTCCTGCTCTCCTCTTGTGCAAAGGCAATACAAATGCCTGTATCAACCCCTCATTCCAAGGTTTCTGCACCCCCTAATTGTTCCCTATATTTATCACTAGGAACTTAAAGAACTCACCTTGTGGATGGGAATAACTGGAAATAAGACACAGATTTTCATCCCTCTGCTCATTGGACTAGGCCTCACTGGCTCACTGGGTGCAACAGGAACCACTGGAGAAGCCCTTGTCCAAACCCAACATCTGCACAGCAACTTCCAAGACAAACTTGTCGGGCAATGGCCTCCAATACAGACAGCCTTAAGTCTTTTTAATGAATGCCAGATAACCTCCTTAGCAGAAGTTGCTCTCCAAAACTGGAGAGTCCTGGACCTAAGAACTGCTGAACCGGAAGGCACTTGCATTTTGCTCAGGTAGGAATTTTGTTTCTGTTTCAATGAATCTGGACTGGTAGAACAAGATATACAAATGCTCAAAGAGCTCTAGGGGAACCTCCCAGCATGTTATACTCCCAATTCCCTTACCCCTTTGTTAACTAATACCTTGGTTTTGGGATTCTTCCCCTCCTTGGCACCACACTAATCACTGGAGCTTTGCTTCTTTTGGATCCTTGCTTCATTCAGTTCTAAAGCAACAGATGTGTAGCATTTCAAGATCAATAAACTAATGAGGTCTTGGTTCAATATCAAACTATCCCCAACATAGGAGAGAGTTATTCGGATGACACATAACTGTAAACTGCAATAACATAACAAAGGATCACAGACAGTAAGAGCTGCTCATTGGAAAGGGCAACCATCCTCTCCCCTCATCACAGCATGGACTGTGAATCAATGTACCAAGAAAATCAGGTTCAAGAGAAGATGATAAAGTCTACATATACTCCAAAACCCACAGTGTTCAGACTGAAGAGCTGGCTCTGGAGTCCAGAATGTCTGCTATTCGTGCAGCAGACATATATTTGGATCTCAAGGCCCAGGTGAGGTGTACCATGACTGTTCTAACTCCAGCTGTAGAAGAACCTACATCTCTGGCATCTAAGCGTACCCATATAGCACACTCATAGGCACTAAAAGTCACTTAAAATTTTGATGTACATCATTCTATATAATTTTACTTATATGACCTTTATTTTTTAAATTAATTTTATTACATATTTTATTTACATTTTAGTTATTGTCCCTTTTCTCCATTTACCCTCCACCCAGAGACTCCCTATACCATCTCTCCTCCATCTGCTTCTATGAGGATGTACACCCACCTACCAACCCAACCACACCCATCTCCCTGTCCTCGAATGCCTAACACCAGGGCATCCAGCGTTCACTGGATCAAGAACCTCCTCTCCTACTTATTCCTGATAAGGCCATTCTCCCCTACATATACAGCTGGAGCCATGGGTCCCTCCCTGTGTGCTCTCAGGCTGGTGGCTAAGACCCTGGGAGCTTTGGTTGATATTGTTGCTCTCCCAATGTGGCCACAAATCCCTTCAACTCCTCATTCTTCTCTCTAACTCCTCCATTGGGAACCCCATGATCAGTTCAATGGTTAGTTGTGACTATCTATCTCTGTATATGTCAGGCAGTGGCAGACCTCTAAGGAGACAGCTATATCAGGCTCCTGTCAGCATGTACTTCCCGGCATCCACATCAGAGTCTGCCTTTGGTGACTGCACATGGGATAGACACCCAGATGGAGCAGTCTCTTGACAGCCCCTCCTGCAGTTTCTATCTCACACGTTGTATCCATATTTGCTCCATGAGTATTTTGTTACTCCTTCTAAGATGGAATGAAGCACCCACACTTTGATCATGCTTCTTCATACGCTTTATGTGGTCTGTGGGTTGAATCTTGGGTATTGTGAGCTTTGGGGGAATATCCACATATCAGTCAGTACATACCATGCGTGTTCTTTTATGATTGGGTTACCTCACTCAGGATATTTTCTAGTTCCATCCATTTGCATAAGAATTTCTCGAATTCATTATTTTTAATATCTGAGTGATACTCCATTGTGTAAATGTACCATAATTTCTGTATCCATTCCTCTGTTGAAGGACATCTGAGTTCTTTTTAGCTTTTTGCTATGATAAATAAGGCTGCTATGAACATAGTGGAACATGTGTCCTTGTTATATGTTTGAACATCTTCTGGGTTATGCCCAGGAGTGGTATTTCTGGGTCATCAGGTAATGCTATGTCCAGTTGTCTGAAGAACCACCAGACTAATTTCCAGAGTGGTTGTATCACCTTGCAATCCCACCAACAATGTAGGAGTGTTCCTCTTTCTCCACATCCTGACCAGCATCTGATGTCATCTGAGTTTTTGATCTTAGCCATTCTGATTGGGGTGAGGTGGAATCCAGGGTTGTTTTGATTTGCATTTCCCTGATGACAAAAGATATTGAACATTTCTTTAGGTGCTTCTTAACCATTTGAAATTCCTCAGTAGAAAATTCTTTGTTTAGCTCTGTACCCCATCTTTAATATTTCTATTTGATTCTTTGGAGTCTAATTTCTTGAGTTATTTGTATATTTTGGCTATTAGCCCTCTATCAGATGTAGCACTGGTAAAGATCTTTTCCAAATCTGTTGGTTGCCATTTTGTCCTATTGACAGTGTCCTTTGCTTCAAGAAGCTTTCAAATTTATGAAGTCAATTCTTGATCTAAGAACATAAGTCATTGTTGTTCTGTTCAGGAACTTTTCTCCTGTGCCCAAGTATTCAAGGCTCTTCTAGGCTACAAATGGGGGTGGTGGGACCTGTTCCTTATATGACCTTTAAAGTTCAGTATAGGACATCAGATTCCCTGGAAGTAGAACTACAGGCAGCTGTAATGAGAGTTTTGATTTGTTTAAAATCCCAGTTATGGTATGTGAACAATATGTTATTGTTTTGATTGCAGGTGTGGGATAAGATGCTTGCAATCACCTATAACTCCAGATCCAGAAAATCTGATATCCTCTTCCGATATCCAGAGAAAGTACCAGGGATATGGTACTTAGACAGACATGGAGGTAAAATATTCATACACATAAAAGGACAAAAAAAAAATTCAGACAGACATGCAGCTAAAATATTCATATACATAAAATGACAACAAAAATTAAAGCTTAATAAACATTACTTTAAAACTAATAAAAAGTAAAATAGAAGATAATAAAGAACATGGAAAATGTTAATACAAAATCAAGCCAATAAATACACAAACCAAAATGTAAAATATCAAATCACAGTCACCAAAGTCAAGAAAAATGCACTATCAGGGTACAAGAGCTCCTGAAAGTCCAAGTATAATCTCTCATCATCATTGAACTCCAATTGATTTCCAAGCAATCAACAACTTCTGTACTGTTAAGGACAGAAGACAGCAGTGCTGTCTATTTGTTTTATTGACTATATCCTTTGCCTTACAGAAGTGTTCCAGTTGCATGAGGTCCCATTTATAAATTCTTGATCTTAGAGCCTGAGCCACTGGAGTGCTGCTTAGGAAATTGCCACCACCATGCCAATGAGTTCAAAGGTCTTTCCCACGTTCTCTTCTATTAGATTCATTAATAATTTAAAGTATAATTTTGTATTTAAAGTTTAATTACCCCTACATTAACTCCCCATTTTCTCTTTCTTCCCTCCTGTCATGTGCAACCTCTCAACATCTCTCAAATTCATTACAGCTATTTTTTTAACTACTATCACATACATAAGCATACATGTGCATGCACACACACACACACAAACACACCCCCACACACATGTACAATCCCTATATATTGTAATATATGTTACATATTATATATGTGAGTATAATCTACTTGCTGTCTTTAGTGTTACTTGTACATATTAGATTTCAGGGCTAACCTTTAGTGGTTTATGATGAAATAAGAGTCTCTTTCCTTGGGAAGACTATTTTTCCAACCTCAGCATTCCTTGGTTGTCTCTAATTATATGACTATGGTGCTGACCTAATGACATTCACCCCATCCATGTTACCGCATCTGTCAGGAACTTACTTGTTCAGGACTTGTTTAGGAAGCCACGTTTTTGAGAATTCATGTGTTTGACATTTCTGAAAGACACATTCTCACAAGAAACCTCCTGTTCCTCTAGTTTTTCAATTTTTCAACCTTATTTTTCTGTGTGATTTATGGGTCAATGGACGATCATCATATTGTAGCTGATTCAGATGTGGTTGGGTAACATATAGACTAGTTCTTGATGTTTTTATCTTATGCAGTTCTCGCTAATGCTCTTCAATGATTGCAAGCTACATTTCTCGATCAAACCTACCTATACCAGTATGATAAGGAGAACAATTTAGAAAATTATTAGAAATTGTGCTGGTTTAGAAAGATGGCAGTAGCAGTTTCTCTTTTATGATCTATTACCTCAAATGTATGGGTAGTTATCTATGGTTTTTAGCAACAAGCATATTTTTCTGCCTAAAGTTGAAACATTTTTAAATTCCTTTATGCAGTCATTATTAGTATGACTACATCAAAACCAGATAAAAATGTATTATTTCACGGACATGTGTAGGCTGATACTTTTCAAATCACTACTTTTAATAAATGTAGTTAAATATTTTTGCCTACTTTCTAACCCACTACCCACAAAAGTTTGTGGAATGGAAAGATTAATAAGGCATAGGGGGATGTAAATCTATCTAGAAATAGTTCTATGAAGTGAATCTAATGTGTATTATCAGGATTTCAGCAGTAGAGAATCCTGTAAGAGGGGTGGATGAATGTCTTAACGCTGAGAAGCTGCAGCTTTCAGGTTGAACTTACTTGAATGGATTTTTAAAAAATGTATTGTTACAAAGCTAGAAAAAATTACGTATGATAAATGAACCTAGCTTTAACACTAAGTACAATAATACTTATAAGTATGTGAAGACGTGATTCTTTGTGTGTTACTTGTAAAATCATGTATACATATCTTTTAATTGTTGAAAAGAATAGGACTTTATATTATTTATCAAACCACTTTTTAAAGTGTTGAATATATTATTGTTTATTTTTCTATGTTCTATTTCATATCCTTAAGTAGTGTTTCAAATGATCTGAATATATAAAACAAGTCAATACATGATGTGATGCTGCATTATGTATACAACCATGTGCATATATTAAATTCTGTGTTTCAATTCTTCTTGGAATACCTTGGTCTTTGAGTAACCCAATATATCACACATAAATCTGAGGATGAACCATAGTGAACACTTAAAAATGAAAAAAGAAGAATCAAAAGTAGCAGTCCAATAATCTCCTAAGCACCATTCACAAATCAGCAAGGCAAGTCTGATCCAGAAGAAACTGCAAGCCTCTACTAAGTGCCTCGGCCTGTAAAAGGCATCAGAACCTGCAGAAAAACCACCAAAATTCCATTGTAGGCATTTCTCTGTAAGGAGTCTTTATAAAACACCACACTGGATCATCAGTAAAGACCATCTTCAAAAAAGCCTAACAATTGCCAGCAAAGAGTGGCAAGGGAGAACAATACCAGAGACATCCTCCAATATCTGTTGGATTATGTTATAACATTTCCAATCATCACATGTTCTCTCAAGTGTCCTTTGTAGCAAAACATCACTTGTCGTTTTTATGATGATTTTCAGATTTTAGTAGCAGCAGTATCAGAGAACACCACCAACTCACAAAGAAATTATACGTGTCTGTGAACATGTATCTTTTTTAAACCTTCATCCTCATTAGACTTCAGTCTAGGCCCCAAGCAGTGTAAAACAAGTACTAAGGGCATGAGCAGGCTCTGTAGCAGGGGTATGGCCCAAAAGTAAATTTTACATCAACTCTGTCTTTTTGGTATTTTGTACAAGGTTATTAAAAAAGGAACTAATATGTATTTAATGCACCAATATTATTAATATGTGTAATACATGAAACATAAGGTGTGTTAAACATAGATAAGAAAAGTACAATTATTTTAGATTAAATATTCATCAAGAAACTTCATTAATTTATAAATAGTACAAAACCAAACATTAAATAATGTATAAGAGCAAGAGTGAGAGGATGGTGAGATGGATATCTCATTTAGTGTTGAGCACTCTTAGCCTCTTATTCTTAGCCCTCATTTGTAACAGCTTGACCTTAAGGGCATGACTGTCCAAGCCATGTGATCTTATCAAAGAATACATGGTCAGTCATGGCATTGATGTCTGTGAAACTGGACTAAAATGTGTTAAGCAAGCATTTACCTACCCCACAAAAATCAAGCCAACATTGTCAACGGGCACATCTTTCTTGTCTGAACAGTATTGAAGTATGTTGGGTAAAGCAATTAGAGAGAACAGTGCTGATTTTTATCCTACAAAACCTACACAGTATTTATTTTCTAACAATGATATCTATCCAACAAAAATGCTTTCAGATCATAAATCTGAAACTTGATGGCTCTCTTCCTTCTATATCATACTGAGGTATGCAAATGTAACTTTTATTCACGAGATCTTATTGTCATCTCGGATAGTGATTTCTAAATAATTGCATACTTTCTAGCATTTTCTGAACTATGGCTGGTTAACTCAACTATCTGTGACAAAATCCTCTCTGTTTGTCAACTGTTTGCGACAAACATGCTGACTGATCCAATCTGGATTCTGCTGACTTCTCACTGAATTGTGTTACATTGCCTCATATTATCTTTGACAATCTATTGTAATCTTCTTGTTCTAATTCCCTGGATTCCTCTAACATCACCTACAAATTTTCTTTATGAAAATCATCCCAGTAAAACTGTTTGTCCTCTCTTTCCTTCTCTGTGCTGCTCTCTTAACTACTCCATTGCCTATGGTGCTCTTTTCAGAGTGTTGTGAATCCAATCTTTTACTCATTCTGTTAAATCTTTTTCTGATTCATCATGTCTGCCTTTCACTTAGTCATCACTAACAAAGTGGCTACTTCCTTCTCCAAAAAAAAAAAAAAAAAACATGACATTGTTAGAGATTAAAGATGTGTACTAAAGGCAGGTTTGTATTCTGGAAAAATGCATTAAAGGAATGTCATTCCAGTTGGATCACAGATACCTAGAAGGACTTTGGGTATCATCCCTTGCCAGACTAGCCATGTTGCTGAATTAAAATTCCTCTACAGAGGTAATGAGTGATAAATTACATGGAAATTAAGTACTCCTACCTATATCTGTTTATATCTATATATCTCTCTCACTGTATGTGTACACACACACAGATCTTGTGTGTGTTTGCTTTGCTTCTGTTTGTTCTAGAGCTTTCACATGTGCTGTTAAGTTGCTAGAGTAAGATCTCTGCAATTTCTTTATATTGACACCCAGCACTACGAATTACCCTCTTAGCTCTGCTTTCATTGTATCTCATAAATTTGTGCATGTTGTGCCATAATTTTTGTAAAATTCTAAAAGGTCTTTGGTTTCTTTATTTCTCCCCTGACCAAGTTATCCTTGAGTAGAGAGTTGTATATTTTCCATGAGTATGTGGTTTTTCTGTTGTTTTGTTGTTATTGAAGACCAGCCTTAGTCTGTAGTGATCAGATAAAATGCATGGGATTATATCATTCTTATTCTATCTCTGGAGGCTTTTTTTTGTATACAGTTATATGCTTGATATTGGAGCATGCACCATGGGGTGCTGAGAAGAAGGTATATTGTTTTGTCTTAGGGTGAAATGCTCTGTAGACATCTGTTAAATCCATTTAGTTCATCACTTCTCTGAGTTTCAACTTGTCTGTTCATAGTTTCTGTTTCAATGAGCTGTCCTTTGGTGAGAGTGAAGTGTTAAAGGTTCAATTGTCGAAATCTCACTTTTTTTGCATGAGGTTCAATGTATTTTTTGAGCTTTAGTAATGTTTCTTTTACAAATGTGGCCTTTCTTACAACTTACATTGAGGAATAGAGGTTCAGAATCACAAGATCCTCTTAGTGATTTTTTCCTTTGTTGAGTATGAAGTGTCCTTCCCCATCTCGTTTAAAAACTTTTTGTTGAAAGTCTATTTTATTGGATATTAGAATGTTGTCTCCAGCTTGTTTGTTGAGACCATTTGCTTCGAAAAAATTTAAATACGTTTACTCTGAGGTAGGACCTGTCTTTGTCACCAAGGTGTGTTTCCTGTATACAGCAAACTGCTGGGTCCTGTTTACATATCCACACTGTTTGAGTGGATCTTTTTATTAGGGAATTAAATCCATTGATGCTAAGAGATATTAAAACCAATGATCTTTGGTTCTTGTTATTTTTGTTGTTAAAGGTGGAATTATGTTTGTGTCATTCTCTTCTTTTGGGTTTATTGTAAATTGATTGATATCCTGGTTTTTTGGAGGTATATTTTCCCTCTATGTGTTGGAGTTTTCTGCATATCATTTTCTGTAGGTCTAGATTAGTTGAAAGATACTGATTAAATTGTGTTTTGTCATGGTATAAGTTGGTTTCTCTACCTATGATTATTGGGAGAGTTTCTACATGTAGTAAACTGGACCAGTATTTGTGTTTTCTTAGGGTCTGCATGGCATCTGTTCAAGATGTCTGGCTTTAGAGTCTCTCTTGAGAATTCTTGTGGAATTCTGATAGGACTGCTTTAATATGTTACTTGCCTTTTTTACTTACCATTTTAAATATTCTTTCTATGTTCAGAGTATTTAGCATTTTTATTATTGTGTGACAGGAGGAATTTCTTTTCTGGTCCAATCTATTTGGTATTCTGTAGGCTACTTGTACTTTTATGGCCATCTCTTTCTTTATGTTAAGAAACTTTTCTTCTATGATTTTGTTGAAGATATTTTCTAGCCCTTTGAATTGGGCATTTTCAGTCTCTTCTATTTCTATTATACTTAGGTTTTTGTCTCTTCATTGTGTCCTGAATTCCCTGTATGTTTTGAGTTAAGAGATTTTGACACTTTGTATTTTCTTTGAACACTGTGTCAATGTCTTTTAGGGTATCTTCTATGCCTGAGATTCTCTTTTTTATCTCTTGTATTCTGTTGGTGATGCTGTCATCTATAGTTCTTGTTCTCTTTCCTAGGTGTTCCAACTCAATTATAGCCTCCCTTTGAGACTTTTTTTATTCTTCCCATTTTCATGTCATGAATGTTTTTTTTTCAATTTCTTCACCTATTTGATTGTGTTTTCTTGTATTTTTTAAGAGATTTATGTGATTTTTAAAAGGACTTCTATTTATCACATTCTGGGTGAACACAAAACTGGTTTCCATAATGGCTATATTAATTTATTCAAAGCAATTTGGAGGAAGCTATCAATCCCAATATGTCAAATCAGACAAAGACAGAACAGAAACAGAGGAAATTTATTATCAAACATTCCTGATGATGCAAATTTCTCAATAATATATTATCAAACAATTCATAAGATCATATCATAAACCATCATTCATTTTGAATTGATTCCTGTAAAATGTAAAATATGTAATCCTAGTTTTACAGGCCTGGTGTAGCTCTAAAACAACAATAAAGGGAGATGGGCCACATGCAGTGCCATCACCAACCATAGTTTCAGTTTTCTTTGTGGTTAGAACATTGGATGCACAGGGTATCTGTGAAATTACTATCAGCCAAGATTTGGTGACAAAATGTAAGCCACAAGAACTTCATTTTGATTAAAGTTATATTTCCCTGGTTCATTTCCACATCAAATGAGCAAAGAGAAGACTCCCAAGAGTGGCCTATCCCTCATAATATAATCAGTTCATATACCCTGTTATATAGGCTGCTGATTCAATCAACAAACATACTACAGTTCTTATTTTTGCTAATGTTCAGAAAGACAAGGTAATGTGATTTAATTCTCTGAATTTAAATATTGCTAATGAGTATGAGTTAACACCAAGATAACAGGTAAAATATATAATTCAAATGCTTAAATAAGGTTAGACTTTTTCCACATCGTGACCAAACTGTTTCTAGGTAAAATAGTAGAATGACTCATAAGAACCAAAGGTCCAAAGGAAGGAAAACACAAAGAAATGATGCGGGTGGTATTCACCAGCCACCAATTGTGATTATATAAAAGAGCAATACAGCCTTGTAAGACAGAAGAGACAGTATAAAATGCCAGAAAGGTAGACACCAGGACCAGAATATTCTGGGTGGCTACAGATTCTGGAGTGTTTCTGGAAACATGACTGCTGCGGATGTGATGAACCCTCTGCTTGTGTCTGTACAGAATGACAATTATGGAGCCACTGGACCAAGCAATGAGTACAGAATAGAAGATTTCAGGGCACACCACCAAAGCTGTATAGAGTGAGTCGTTGATTTCATCACGTCCTCCAGTGGAGCAATACTGAAAATCTCGATTTCTAGTCATATTTTTGCTATTCCTTTTAACAAGTATGTACACAAAGAAAATAAAATGTTTACTTATAGACAAGACCCAGAAAAGGGAAGTGGAGCAGCCAATGTAGTTTGCAACTTTTCTCTTTTGATCCTTACAACAGGATTCCCTGTGACTGATGGTGATGGCCTGGAAGACACTCAATAAGCAAGTGGTGCTAATGGACACACTCCGGCCAACTCTTTGAATGTACAAAACCAATGTGCATCCAACATCATTTAAAAACTGCTTCAACCCAAAAGCTGCCAAGGTCTGGGGCACTCCTTTAGAGAGAACTATCAAAACATTTGATGCCATTAGGTTCATAAGAATACAATCAGTAGTCCTTAATGTACGTTTTCTATAATAGAATAGGTAGTAGATAAGAAGCAAGACATTTCCCAGAATTCCAGTTGTTATTTGTAACATGAAAATAATTTTGAAGGTCACATTCCAGAATTTCATTATGTGATTGATATTATTATCTTTTGATGATGGTCACACCCATTTTCTCTGATTAAAATGAATGAAAAGTATTAATAATCATGAAGAGATACTGAGAGGCTAAATCAGAAGCATCTTTAAAGCTCAGGTATACCATGTCATCATAGACTTTAGTCTATGTACTTTATGTACTATATCAATACTTTCTTAAAGTTTTTAAAGCAGCATTTATGTTACATACATACTAAAATATAATTCAATATCATAAGATTGCTTAAGGTTTCAGGACACAACTATGAATTAGAAAGATGCCTTCATAATCATAGAATATACACCATTATGAGCAAGATTAATTGGCCTGTGAGAAGCAATGAAAAGAGATAACCAGTACTAATAAGCATAATCCAAGTCTATAAGAATATACTTTTATTTTCTATTCATGGTATAATGAAAGTCAATTTTAATGAAAACTATCAACTTCAAACATATCAATTCTTAAAGTACATTCCATCTAATATTGAATGGTAGATAATGAAGATTAATAATTCAATTAGGAAAAGATATATATACATATATATGTATATGTGTGTGTCTGTGATAGATAAGAAAATTCTGTTAATAGCATACATCATATTTAAATGATGGTTTAAGCATATATATCATTAAGTTGACTCAATGTTTATGCAATATCACAGTACATAAGTACACACACATATGTACACATTCAGGTCTGTGCTATAAGATATCTGGGGACAACATGTGTGATAGAATCTCACAGCAGCTGGGCCATGGGCTGTCCCTAAAGCTATAATCTGTCTCTGGAGTTCATTCTACTCACTGGCTGCCTTATAGGGCTGGAGTAGAAGAGGATATTTGGAACCTTCATTTGCCAGGGTTAGGGGGATTTTTATGGAGTGTTCACCATCTTAGAGGTTAAGGAGAGGGAAGAATGGGCACTGACTAGAATGTTAAATGAATGAATGAATGAATGAATGAATGAATGAAAAATGAATGAATGAGTGGGAAAAATTATATGTGTAATCATCATGCACCAGGCAGCCGACCATGCAGTATAGTTGGAGAAAATTCTTAAGACACCATACCTGCAAGTCCAATTCTCACAATTTTTTTTAGATCAAGGAATATCCCACTGAAGATCCTGAAAGTACAAGCTGTAAATCAGTACTAGGAAGAACCAAAAAGCCCCAGTGATGAAAATGTTGCTCTACACACTCATGAGCCTTGTACAGACAGGGAACCTGACAGTCAAGAACAAGGACAGAATTGGCAGTGAAGTCTGGAACCTGTAGAAGTTATAAGAAAATAGAGAAGTCAGCTGAGACCCTAAGAACTACCAATATTTACAGTCATTCCTTTCCATGCACTGGGCTTGCAGAAAAACCTGGAAGAATGGCTACAGCAGTGAATAGAAAGCACTCTTATAAGTAAAACAGCTTAAGAAAAATTAATAGTGTAGATTCTGTCTCAATATTGTTTTTCAGCTTATAATATTTTAAATGTGTGATTATGTGGGAGTAGGTATGCTTTGAATCCACAAAACTAAAATGGAAGCCATATATGAGATCAAATGTCTCTATGAGACAGTCTTTTAAAGGTAAGGAAACATGTAAGATAAGAAAGTAAAAAGACAAATTTACATGGAATATGTATATGTGACATTGGTTCTAATGCTTTGGCTCAATCAGAAATCTGCACATGCAAATGCTAAAGGTCCTTGTCCCCAATCGGTTTTTGACCCATCTGTAATGATGCCAGCAGCCAATGGCTGCACAAAGTGAGTTGGGACAGTACCTTTAGTGTTGTGAGGGCTAGAACACAGGGAGAGGAAAAAGAGAAATCTTTATGATGCAGAGGGATACAAATGAACATAGGAGCTGTAGGAGATAAAGACAACAAGCCATGTAAGAGTTCTCACAAGTAGTCACTAGTGTGGTTTGGCCTAGGGTAGCAGGGAAAGGTTTAGGAACGCCCAGTTTCTTAGATAGCCAAGTCATTTTTAATATTAACTGGTGTGTGTGTGTGTGTGTGTGTGTGTGTGTGTGTGTGTGTGTGTGTTCCATTTGTGATTTCAGATGGCTCCTGGACTCATGCATGCCTGTGGTTAGCCAGGAGCCCAAGTTCTACATTATTACAGATGTTTTGCAACTTGGTGGGACCACTTATTATTAAACTCACTTAGGGATTTCCAAGTGAAAGAGACAATAGAAATGTACCAAGTTTAGGAAGAGTTGTGATTTGGTTTCTCAACCAGATAATCGATTGGAGTCAAAAGTCATGTGGTTCTCATGCAAGCCATGGAACTAGAACAAAGAAACAGCCAATTGCAGGGATTTACACTGGCTGCCTGCTAAGAGGAAGACATTGAGAATCAGAAAATAAAAGCTGCCTGCCTTCAGCCACCAGATAAATAAAAGGATAGAGTTTCATAAAAATAATTGAATTAGTTTTAAGGATAGAATAGAGTATACAGATTTTGCCAGAGCCACGTGTTCAAAACGGATACAAACAGCTTAACTGAGAAGCTGAAATCCATGCTGTAAAAAGTGTCAGGCTGAATGCTAGGAGGAAGACAATGGGTGGAAGGGAGCCAGATCATAGATGCAGCCTGCTTCCTACAAACATAATCAAACAAGAGAGACAAATAAATTTGATTTGTGTTTTTAAGGACAGAAGGGAAATTGAATGAAAAAAAAAGCTTTTAAGAAATGTAAAAGTCTTGCCAAGACAAATTCTCAAAATTGATAAACATGGCCTATATGATACTGCTGGGATTGCTTTTGCTGCTATGACATAAATAGAGCCTGGAAATAGGATTATACAGTAAGTAGACATAGATAATAAACATTGAGGCATTCAATCTTAAAATAAAATTAGGTCGAAAACAGTAGATAGGAAGCCTAACCTATTTCAGACACTAGAAATTTAGGCCTTGAGAATTATATAAAGAGAAAGGGACATAATACAACATGTACCAACAGAGCTATTAATATCCACAGTAGAATGATTAATTGTACATAGATGTGAAAATATTGAGGCTTTTGATCTTAAATTAAAGGTCAAAAAGCAGGAGATTGTGAAGCAGTCCTGTCTCAATGGTTAATATTTGTTTAGATTGCTTTAATTGTTTTGAATTAATTTAATTATCAAAATGAGTGTGGTTATAAATTTGGATGGTTCTATTAAAATTCCTATAGGAGAGAAGTCAATCTATACCTTTATTGATTTGCATTTTCTGGATCAAGGACATGCCATTTTTGGAGAGATGTTCTGTATTTGTGTTGACAGGAAAGGGGAAAGGGCTTTAATCCCCTGCCAGAGTGATATGGATCAGATATTTTAGTGGAAGACCTTTAAGATCTCCAAAAATCAAGAAAATCAAACAAGACAGGTAGCTTAATTCCATGACAGTGGAATAGCCCAGTAACTGGCTTAGACATAAAAACATCTCTAGCTCAAAATTTGATCTTTTGATGTATACAAATCAAAATATGGGAAGATGTCTTTCTCTTTCAAGTCTTTGATACACAGATTTTTGTAGCTTTTGTTGTTTTTTTTTTTAATTTTGAAGACTTTCTTTCATTTGGCAAGGCAAATTTCTTTGACATTTTTTATTTTGTTATTGTCCTTTCTGTTATTTCTTAGATGGTTAGTTGTTTTATAGACTAAAAACTTGTTTCATGAATGAACATATTTTGTTACCTACACTTATTCCTATATTTACCCAAAATATATTTGGGGTGCCAGAAATCCATGAAAGATTCCAGATGTATAAGAGAACAAATAGACTGATTCCGTTTTGTAATCTGTTATGAGTTAATAATAATAACAATTTTGATGGAATGTTTATCTATTTCTGTATTTAGATCAAATGAATGGATTTAAACACTAGTCTTTTTTTATTGGATATTTTATTTACATTTCAGATGTCATCCCCTTATCCCATCCTCCCTTCCCACCCAGGAATCCCCTATCCCATCCCCCCTCTTCCTGCTTCTATGAGTATGTGCCCCCAACTACCCCCACTCCCACCTCTTCACCCTCAAATTCCATCTCACATGGTGGCCAGCCTTTATGGGACCAAGGATCTCCTCTCCTACCTATACCTGACAGGATTGATAACACTGAAAAATATCTCTAGCCAAAACTTCAGGTAAATTAGATAATAAATCTTGTTGATAGATTCTTATGTACAGGTCTGGCAAGATTCATCCTTAGAACTGTTGAACTAATGCTGTTCAGAGACTAGCTTCCAAAACATCTTGAAAAATTGTAACAATTTCCAGATGATCTCACCTCATCCAACCTTTCAGACCAATCTAGTGAGAAGCCCTGAGCTTTCTAAACAGAGACTGGATAGCAGATGCTAAATGAGCTTTCTTAAGTCTAAACAGATTTTCAAATTTTCCTATCCCTCTTCATCCCTTTAAAGAATTTCTTGTCACCCCTATTCAACAAGAAGAAGCCATGGAGATTCATTTGCCCAGTTCACTGGGTTTTGTGTCTGATTATGAGTATTTTACAAACTGTAGGTAGGTTGTCATTTTAAGAAATACTTTGGAAATATTCATGATTTTAGACTTGGAGGAAATCAGATAGATTACTCAATTTTATTCTTGAACAAAGCATTGTGTAGCCCTAATCTTACATTGGTATAAATCTGTATGTTGATACAAATTTGAAATTGATATTATTATTCTTAGGCATTGTACCTCTGCCACTCATTTGAGAATACAAGGTTTTGATCCAGTCTTCTAATAGCTGCTATTACAAACAGTTTAACATGATTAAGTAATACAAGTTAAGGGGCAAATAGAAAACTTATGGTTAGTTTATATTCTAATTTAATTATAGTAAAGTTCTTTCAGTTTACTCAAACAAAAATGGCTAAGTCTAGCTAAGGCTTAACAGTTCAAATATACTTTATATACATAGTCCTCAAAATCTTCAAAAATCCACAGAATGTGACATTTAATGCTCTTTCGCTATTAAGGATCATTTGATAAGAAGACATGTCTGCTCCTGACAGCTTCTCCATTCTCCTTCGAAGATAATTTGATCATCTTTACCTCCAGGTGAGGTTAATTATCATAGCAAGGCAGTGATTGGGCAGAAATTGGTTCATCTACAGACAAAATATGCAGGCTAGAAGAGGACACACAATGCAGGAGAGTTAACAGTTTAGTTCTGCCAAAACAGAAAAAAGCAGCCTTTCCTAGTTCCTGCTCCATTTCAAGGTCTGCCAGATGGTTCTTGGCCTGAAGGCTGAAGACAGATACTCCAACATTACAAGGAATGTCCAAGGGGCTGTCCAAGTAGTCAGCTCTCTCTATAATTGTTTAAGTCTTAGAAACTATGTTTGGTCCTTCCTATACACTCATGTAATATTTAGTTTGCTCTGATATTTCTGATGAAAGTTGAAAACTAGCAATAGTCTCATAAGCAAACTTAAGTTGCTTAACATTAAGAAATATGATATAGATATGAAACCGTGGTTATAAGATGGTGTCACATGATAAAATCAAAATGTAATACAGGAATAGAATTGTGAACTATTTAAGATAGGAATGATGGTAGAATACTTTACCTAATTGATAAATATGATCTCATGCTCTATGACTTACATAATTGTGATGCTACTCAATATCTGTCTGAAAAGAGAATTTTGGTTTTGTTTTTTTTTATTTGTTTTGTTTTGTGTTTTGTTTCTTTGTTTGTTTGTTTTGTTTTAGACTGAAAAGGTGAGGTGTTGGAGATTGTTTCTAGTGCTTTGATTCTATCAGGAATCCGCATGTCCAAACACTAAAGGTCCTTGTTCCCAGTTGATTTTTGATCGATAAATAAAAATGCCAGTGGCTAATGTCTGGGCAAAGGTAGATGGGTCAGGACCCTTAGAGCGTTTTGAGCTAGGATACAGGAGGTGAAGACATGGAGAAATTGCCAGAAAATAGTGTTTTATTAATGGACATAGGAGCTCTAGAAGAAAAAGTCAGTGAGTGACCATTACTCCTATAGGGCCTGCAGTAGCAGGGGGAGGTTTAAGAGTTTAAGAGTACCCAGGCTTGAAAATAGCCAGGACATATTGAAATCAACTGGATTTTGTGTGTGTGTGTGTGTGTGTGTGTGTTTGTGTGTGTGTATGCGGTTTCCATTCACAAATCCAGATAGGTCCTGGACAGGTATGCATCTGTGTGACCCACTGTGAGCCAAATCAGTATAGTCCAAACACATCACTAAATACGTAATCTGCAGTTAGTGTAGACAGAAGGAAGAATGAAGAATTGGTTCAATCCAAGCACTAAATATTTAAAAAGCCAAAAAGAAACCTTCTTCATTTAAACTTATTAAAAATAGTAACCAAAAAAGTAAAAGAAAATAAAAAACAAACAAAAGGTGTACTAAAAAATAGTTGAAAACACCAACGTTCGATATAGTTCAGGAAACCCAACAACATCATAGCCTGACAATGACTGTGCACGTCAGTATAAGGAGAGTGAAAATTGTCTATATCTGCTTACATGAAGAAAACATAAACCCACATGACAACAAACCCAACCCTTAGAATAACAATCAAAATAAATTTCTTTGTATCATAGAAGAAACATGGACTTTATAATCTAGTGATATTCTTGGGACTTCAGCCTGTATATCACCCCAGTGTTCCCAGTAACAGCCCATGATGAATTAATCAATATAGGCACAGGATAATCATAATTTTACAAATGTATAGACCTTTGAAAATGTTTAAACATTGTTTTTATGCTTCATCTACTGGATTCCAAGAAATGTTTCACTTGTGAAATTCCATGAAATACATAGATATGAATTTTGTTTCTGTAATTAAAATGTACAAATTACAAAAATAAAAAAACTTCAGTTTGGTTTAAGATTGTTGAGAGATGGCAGCTGGTATGTGCACATGAGACTCCTAAATTAAATTTTAGAATAACATCCCAATAAACATGATAAAATATGTGTGAACATTGAAACTGATATATGTTCACTAAAATATTCACTATAACAGTATCACAAACATGTTCTTTGTTTTGGTTTTGTTGCTTTATCTGATGTTTATTTATGCAGGAATTACGACAGTCTAAGTTATGTGCTGACCAACAGGGCAAAAGTAAAAAAATCAACATCTTTGGAAGCGTTTAAGTTCTATTTACCTCGAGTTGTTTACTTGTCGAGAGGCCAGGCATGTTTCTAGGAAAGTGATAGGGGTGGACCTATGCTACCACATCTATAAAGATGGAAAAAATTACAAGAATTGACAAGAAGTTTTATTCCAAGACCTGCTGTGGAATTTGAGACTCCATGTATGATAGCAATATATAAACATCTGTGTCATATACTGGAGAGATCACTTTTTGGATATCCTCCTGAATTAGTGTAGAAAAGTAAGACACATTATTAAAAAAAGAAACAGTGATCAATTTCTATCACAGTGTGAGACCACTCCTTTTATCATAGATCTGTGAGGTCTCTGGGTCTTATCTGGACATTTATCTAAATAACCATAGAATTTTGCACACAAGGATACTGCATGGTTGCACTGATCACATTAACTGAAATTCAATATATTCACTTGTAAATATTCACTTTTTAAAATACTGGAAAGAATTAAGTGTAAATTGGAAAATATAAGTTTTTAGTTATGTGTACAATTAGCAAATATCAGTGACAATGTGTAAGTTTCTATACGCTCATGTTCTATGATGTTTATAACTGTAGGGTCTGAACAGTAGCATTATTTCTGCAGCTAAGACATAAACTTAGAAACACAAAGGGTAAGCGAGACTTTCAATACAAAAAGGCTTAGGGACAGAGTAGGTGCTTGAAGGTCTTTAATAAGGCTACTGTGACACAAACATTGTCCCTCAGTGTGCACTCACAGAGCCATGAGATATGCATGCAACATACTCCTGTAATCCATAAACTTTGTGTTCATCACTTGACATTTGGTTCATTTTGTTTGCATTTTATTATATGTATTTGCTACAATTTTTTTTAATTTGGGGGAAATAGAGAGATGGTAAGTGACACATGGTGTTGTTGCAGAGGAGCTAGGTTTGGTTCCCAGCAACCACAGGGTGGCTCTCAACTACTTGTAACTCCAAATCCAGGGTTCTAAAGGCCTCTGCAGGCACTGTAGTATCATAATGCACATATAAATGCTGAGAAAACATACATGCACAGAAAACAAAAATAGATCCATAAACCATTATAAAAGTAACTTTAAATTTTACTGTAAATTTTATTTTATAGGATAATGCAGAATACAAATGCTTTGAGCTTTTAACAAAATGAAGTGTTCTGTGGGGCCTATCCTGACAGAAAGCTCTACCATTTCTCACTTTTGATTCAGAAGCACAAGGTAGAATTGATATATAATATGCCGGTACAATTGTGAATTGTTGTCCCTGCAGAGGCAGAAGTACAGAAGAATTTCTAACCATGTAAAAAATTAGCATGAAATACTAACATATATTTTTAAATAATAGGAATTGGCAAAACTAAGTTACTAGCATATTTCCTTTAAAATACAGTACATCTTTGCTTTCTTAAATGTATTTCTCGCATGATCGAGTCCTACTACATAGCTATAGCTGTACTTGAAATCACTTTTAGACTATGTTGGCCTCAAGAGATCTGTCTGATTCTGCCACCTAAATGCTCAGATTACAGATTTTTCAATACACGCCTTTCTTATTTCATAACTTCTTTATTGATGACTATATTATAATAAACTTATGATGCATTTGAATAAAGGACATTCTTACAAGTTAATATATTATATTCTGAAGAATGTATGTGAAATCTTAATCATTGCCCACTGAGATAAGTCACTCGGTATGAATCCAAATTTATCTGAGAGATAGAACCCTGGAATATCATGAAAACAGCACATAATCCATGAAAAACAACAATAAACAGTGAGAAAAGACATGAACTCATGTTGGGCTTAATGTACGATTAAATCAGGAAAAATCAACCAAGATAACACTTGGTCCTGCACAATATTCAAACTTCACCTTCCTTTCCATGGTACCTTCCCACATTCAAGAGGAAGAGGCTTCAAAACAGTGTACCAATTTATCATGGGATAAAACCATGATAAATTAAATGATAAAATAATACTTAAAATGACTCTGCACGCCATTAAGGTGAAATACCACATTGACATTTTATGATAATCATTTAGCAGCTTCACAGATAGATTCCATTTTCCATGTGTTACCTATTGCGAATCTTAGTTGGGAACAACAAGAAATACAGGAAGAAATGACAGAGAATGGGCCATGGTGAGAAAAACTTTTAAGTCTTTCAAACATTTCTTAATTATAAAATTATTCTTGTGCTTTCTCTGTTTTATAGATCTTTTCTAGAGCAGTTTCCTTTTAGCAGATCCAAGTACTTACACAGGCCTCTCTTTTTTACAGACTGCTACTCAATCTGAAATACAAAGTACTCACCTGGCTGCTTGCTTCTGCAGGACAATGGGTACACTGAGCACATCCAGACTCATTAATATGCAATTCTATAAGAGAGTCACTCAGGACTGAAGTAGAGGTCTGTGACTCTGTGACCTCAACTCCCTTCAGAACTATAATTTTCATTTCAACTTCATTGGCAATGACAGCACAGGCTTTGGGAGAGAAGATCAACTATAAAATTTTCTAGTTGTTGATTAACAAAAACTACTTACAGAAAGTTTCTTGTGATTTTATCCAAAGGGATAAAATGTTTTTAAGAGTGGTTTCATGATACCTGAATGCACAGAGATCTCTTATGGAAGGTGGAAAAAACTATGAATGCAGACTTATAAGAAAGTTAAAGAAATCTGTGTGATGATTTTGATTCCTGTCCTCAGTGATTTCTTACAACTCTTATCAGCATAGTTTATTTTTAGATCTACATTATTCATTACTTAAAATGTTTGAGTGGTGCATACAGGCATATGTGTTTTACTGAAGTCTGTAAAGAATTATTTCCTTCTAAATCTGTTCTTCTCCTAACTACCAACCACAATTCCATCCAAATTTCATGTGTTCCTTAAAACAGTCAATTTAAAAAAAATGAAAAAATACTAAATACTGATGCACATATATCCCAATGGCAACAGCATGAGCAGTTTCTGAAAGCTTGAAATCTTTTCATTTTATGGTCAACTTTTTAATCTATTTTATTAATTTTACTTTAAATCATTTTCACAGACCAGCCTTTGTCCCCCTTGACTGTATGCTGCCTGACTGCTCACAATGTCCCCCACTCCACTAGACCTCTCCACTTTCAGGATCTCAACTCTCAGGAAGGTTAGGTGCTTCTCCCCTCACTGAAGCCAGAGCATGCAGTCCTCTCCTATATATGTGTTCCAAGCCTCATATCAGCTGGTGTATGCTGCCTGGTTGGTGGCACAATCCTGAAGGGCAAAGATCTAAATCTTAAAGAAGTTTGATTCTTCCTCCATCAGAAGATGTTTGTGATCATTAGCCCTTCATTTAGGAATGGGACTTCCACATCTACTCCAATCAGGTGGAATTTTTCTAGGCCAATCTTGGGCAAGTTTGGTACATATGATCATAAGTTAATTGACCTGTGCAAGACGACTGCTTTGCCTGGGGGAAAAAATCTGTTTCCTAGAAATCATCAACCATCATGAAGTACCTAATCCTCTTTCTGCCTCTTCTCCCATGATGACCTCTGAGTAGTGGAAGGAAAAATTTTGATATAGAAGTCCCATAAGTTTTTCTGGGCATGTCATAATCTCTTATTCTCCTTGAAGAAATGTTGATGTTTGTGTTATTCACCATAGAAAGCCAAAAAAGCTTCTCTGAAGGCTGAGAGAAGAACTAATTTCTGAGTAGAAATGTAAGAGTCTAAGGGTTAGTTTATTATAATTTCCAGATTATTATAGGCTTTTAGCAGTATAAGAGTATTGAATTTTTCTTGGGTAATGAACCAGCCGGATGCCTCCTATTATCAGTACTCAACTTGTTACAAAATAATTTCATTTCTGTTTACTATAAAAATCATCTCCCCGTTTTCTAAATTATGCCTTGTTCCGTACTCCGACTCTGTCTTATCCTCCAGCCTTCCTTACACCACAAGATGATCTGTCCAAGAATCTTAAACTCTTACCTGACTATGTAGTTTGCTTGCAAAGTTTATCTGTTGCAGTATTCCTTCTAGAGGCCTCCAGTTTATGGATTTGTCATAAAACAAACTTATAAAACTTTAAAGATATACTACTGTTTTTGAAATTTAATTATAACTAACTTAATATCTTCTTTTCTCTCTCTTCCCTCCAATTTTCACATCTCCATTTTTCTCAAATTCTTGGTTCTAGTTCTTTACTGTCAACTACACAGAAACACACATAAATAAACATTATGTTTCAGGGCAACAAGTTGGTAGTACATGACCAAATGAGAGGTTCTCTTCTGGGCAAGATAATTTCTCCCATCTCAGCATTTCTTGGTTGTCTCAAATTCTCTGTTTATGATTGTGGGCATATTATATTCATCCTGTTTATGTCACCATACATGTTAAAATCATCATTGTTCAGAGCTTGCTTAGGAAGGCCATTGATGAGACTTCATGTACATGGTCTCTCTGATATTTCTAGGAGATAAATATTCACAGCTAGCCTCCTGTTTCTCTAACTCTTGCACGCATTCCAACTTATCTTCCACTATGATTTCCGAGCCTATGTGTAGCCGCTGTGTTGTAGATGTATCAAACAGGGCTGGGAAACCCAGTACCGCCTGTTCTTGACATTTCTGATCTGTTACAGTTCTCTCTAATGGCTTTCATGTATTGTAAATCACATTTCACATGTTAGATCAGCTGGGGCTTACCTATACATATATTGTGATAGAATAAACATTTAGAGAGTAGTTAGGAAACATGCTGGTTTAGCAATGTGGCAATAGATGATTCTCCTTTACGATCTATGGCCCCAATTTTTCTTAGTAGTTAGCTAAGGTTTTATCACTAAGCATATATTTTTGCTTAAACAAGAAATATTTAAAATTCTTTTATGCAGCCATTATTAACCTGACAGAGTAGACAATAAGACATTTTGATGTGAACATGATCTGTTGACCTGTCAAAATTAAAATATTGTCCCATGGTAAACAAAGAAAGCCAAAACCCATTTGTGACTGATATTGGGAATGGCAAAGCATTCCTCAAGAGACTGAGTGTGAATTTTTATGATACACTGATCATTGTGTTAAGAGAATACCAACTATAATCTTTTATCCTAGAGATTTCCAACTTGAGACTCCTCACCTACATAAATCTACAATGGACAAAAGTGACCACCATACCCTGTGCTGTAACTAAAAATATGAATTCATAATTTCAGTGGAAGCAGTACCAGAGAACACCCCCAATTAAGATGCATTTATGTCAGTGAGAATGTTCTTTCTTTATTGCTTCACCACCAGAGAACTCTAAAACCTGATAAACAACTTCAGCAAAGTGGATGGATATAAAATTAACTCAAGAAAATTAGTAGTTTTCCTATACTCGAACGATAAACAGGGTGAGAGAGAAATTAGAAAAATGACACCTTTCAAAATCATCAAAAATAATATAAAATCCATTGGTGTCACTCTAACCAAACAAGTAAAAGATCTATATGACAAGAACTTCAAGTCTCTGAAGAAAGACATTGAAGAAGGTATCAGAAAATGGAAAGATCTCTCATGCTCATGAATTGGCAGGACTAATATAAGAAAAATGGCCTTCTTACCAAAGCAATCTACAGATTCAATGCAATCCCCATCAAAATTCCAACTCAATTCTTCATAGACTTTTAAAGAGCAATTCTCAAACTCATTTGGAATAAAAAGACACCCTGGATACCAAAAACTATTCTTAACAGTAAAAGAACTTCTGGGAGAATCACCATCCCTGACATCAAGCTGTATTACAAAGCAATAGTGATAAAAACTACCTGGTATTGGTACAGAGACAGGCAAGAAGATCAATGGAATAGAATTGAAAACCCGGAAATGAATCCACTCACCTATGGTCACTTAATCTTTTACAAAGAATTGAAAACCATCTAATAAAAAAAAAAAAAAAAAAAAAAAAGACAGCATTTCCAACAAGTGATGCTGGTTCAGCTGCATGTTAGCATGTAGAAGAATGCAAATTAATACTTTTAAATTTGCATCACAAATCCTGCCTCCTCCCAGTCCCAAAGAAGGAGAATTAAAACACAAAGTAAAAACCATGAAGTAACATATAAAATAGTTGCTATTGAATTTTACCTGGCTACTTGATGGAATCTCTAAACTGTCTATGGAATGAACAAAGGTGCTACAACTTAAGAGATAGTGCAAACTCTGAAAGACCACAGGTATCAGCAAAGATTACCCAGCAAAACATGTAAGCATGCTAAATGGAGAAAATAAGACATTCCATGATAAAACCAAATTCAAGCAGGATACAATTACAAATCCTCATTTACAGAATATGATACAAGGCACACCCAATAAAAAGGCAATGACAGCACCCAAGAAAATACAAGAAATAAATAAACCCAGAAAAGGAAGTCCAAATGGAATAGATATAAACCCCAGTCCAAAAAACACTGGACATTGACATCTTGAAGATCAACGGTTTCAATGCCCCTAATAAAAATACACAGACTCAATAACTTAATGCAAAAGCAAAAGGTATCTTCTGCTACAGCCAAGAAAAAACTCCTATCATCAAGGATGGATATTCTTTAACTAAAGAAAAACAGAAAAAAATATTCCAAGAGAACAGATCTAAGAAGCAAGCTGGTATAACCATTTTAATATCTGACAAAATAGATGTTAAAAGAAAACTAATCAGAAGTGATAAAGAAGAAACTATATAATCACATACTCAAAAATCTTCAACCTGACACTTCAAATTATAACATGTATGAACCAATCTCAAGGACAATCAAGTATGTAAAGGAATTGCAACTACAGCTTAAATCACATACTGACCCTCAAATACTGATAGTGGGTAGGTTTAGTCTATCACTCTAAAAAGATAGAGGTAATGCAGACAGAAGCAAAATACAGATATGATCAGGGTAATTGATATTATAAACCAAATAGACATAATATATGTACAGAATGTTTTATACTCATATTAAAAGAACAAATGTTCTTCTCAGCACTTCTTAGTACTTTTCTCCAAATTGAACACATATTCAAAAACAAAGGAAATCTCAACAGTCTAAAAAATAAAAAACAAAAAAATTAACAAATTTAACTACAAGCAGCACACTTTATGACTACTCTGGATTAAAACTGGATATCAACAACAACAGAAATTTTAAAATGTCATGGAAATGGAGCAAATCACTACTGAATGAAATATACTTCAAAATGAAAACTAAGAAATAAAATAAATGTTCAAGCATTGAATGGAAGTCTATATATGACATACCCAACTTTACAGGATACAAGGATGGTGGTTTTGAAGGGAAAGCTCATAATACAGATTGCCAACATTAAGGGAAAATAACAAAGCGAAAGGAGCAATCTCATATTATTAACTAAATAGTAGACAAAAGAGATCAGGGACAAAATGAATCAATCACACTCAAAAGGAGTAGACAGCAAGAAATATTCAAACTCAGGGATGAAAACAATAAAATACGAACAACAACAACATAGAAAATACAAAGAATCAATCAAACCAAATGTTATTTTCATGATAAAATTAATAAAATTGTCAAATCGTTAAATAATGAATTAAAATGCAGAGAGAGAGAACATCCAAATTCACAAAATTAGAAAACAAAACAGTACATAAGGACAGTTCCATAGTACATCTGAGCATCTTATGAATACACGTTAAATTCTATACTTCACAAAATTGGAAAAGATAAAATAAATGGAAAACCTTTTTCCATACATATAGGTAACTAAAATGAAATTCAGATGAGAAACACAATTTAAACAGACCTATAAACCATAATGAAATACAAACAAAAATGAAAAGGATCTCAAACAAATAAACAAACAAAACAAGAAACAAAACCACAAACCAAAA
>NW_021604939.1:361779-368156 GCF_004785775.1 Grammomys surdaster
GGGAGGGGAAGGGAATGGGGAGGGAGAAAGAGAGAGAGAGAGAGAGAGAGAGAGAGAGAGAGAGAGAGAGAGAGAGAGAATTGGAGAACCATTTCTTTCATGTACATATATGCAAAACTTATCAACAAAATATTTGCAAATCAAATCCAAAATATATAAAACAGATCATAACCTTGCTCAAATATACTTCAACCCAGGGAGGTAGAAATTGTTTAATATATGAAAATCAACAAATTTAATTCAGCATATAAACAAACTAAAATAAAAAGACAAAACAAAACATGATCATATCATTAAATGCAGAAAAGACCTTTGACCAAAGCCAATAGCACTTCAATAAAAATTCTGGAGAGATTAAGGATACAAGGGACAGTGCTCAACAAAATAAATAAAGTTGACAGCAACTCCATACACATTTATACTTTAATGGAGAGAAACACAAAGCAATTCTATGAAAATCAGAAAGAAATGACTATGTTCCACTCTCTGAAAACATAGTCAACATACTTGAAGTCTCAGCTGGAACAATAAGAGAACATGAAATCAAGGGAATAGGAATAGGAAACCAAGTCAAAGTATTTTATTTTCACATATGATAGTAAAAAAAGGGGGGGGGGCGGACCCTAAACATTCTAGTTGGTACCTCATACAAATGACAAAAAATCATTCTGTAAATAGAACAAAATAAAATACACTCACAAAATTCAGTAGTTCTACCATATACACAGGGGAAAAAAAGGACTGAGAGAAATAAAAATGAAAAAAGTCTTTCAGAAGAACTTCAAATAATTTATAACATCTTGGAGTAAGTCTAACAAAGAGGGGGAGAAAGACTTGTGTGATTAAAAACTTTAAGATATGGACAAAACAAATAGAAGAAGATGTAAGATTCAAAGGAACCCTACTTTTCATATGTGTGTGTGTCCGTGTGTGTGTGTGTGTGTGTATGTGTGTATGTGTGTGTGTGTGGTGATTTCTTAGATTGTTTTATGCAATATGAACTGTACCCACATCACAATATTTTCATCAATCTGGACAGAGTGAGGAACCAGTAACTATTCATATTCTGTTATAATGAATATGACAGAATTTCTCAACTGACATAAAATTCCTGAAGATTTTTTGGTGAAGTGTTGTCTCCAAATAGCTCAGCTGAAGATCAATTGGTTGTTGAACAATGTTTTGGTTTATGAAGATATAAGGACAGCTACTGGACAGACAACAAACAATATATATATTCTGTATGAATGTATATATACACACACATCTACATACATTCATACATACACATATGCAAGCATGCACACAAAAAATGTATA
This sequence comes from Grammomys surdaster, assembly GCF_004785775.1. Classification (NCBI taxonomy): domain Eukaryota; kingdom Metazoa; phylum Chordata; class Mammalia; order Rodentia; family Muridae; genus Grammomys; species Grammomys surdaster. The sequence goes on from NW_021604939.1 coordinate 363,099, forward strand.
CATATATAAAATGTTTTTATACAAATGATATTATGAAATAGAAACTGTAGCCAATAAATGAAAATATTGTCCTCAGTTATTGAGCAAATGTACTTTTAATCAGAACATCCATTTCTATGCCTATATTATGTAGGGTATTGCATAGGTTTTTTTTCTAGCAGTTCCTGTGTTTCAGGTTTCACTTTTATCTTAGATCATTGTTTAGAACCTTGAATCTATTTGAGGTTGAATGTTGTGCAAAGTGAAATACACAGGTCTCACTTTATACTTCTGAATGTATAAATTCAAATTTCTTACACCATTCATTGAAGATACTTTTTCTTTTTTTGCTCTAGTATAGTTTTTGGCACACTTCAGTTGATCTTTGTACTAGACAAATTTATAATCCTATATTTTCTGTGCCTGCTGCAGGCTACAGCAATTATGATGGAACCATAGCTTCCTGAAAGAAAAGTTCATGGCCAGCCATGGTTTTAGTTTATCTTGTTGTTAGAATGTTGGTCCCACAGCCACAAGCCCTCTGTGAAATTCTTAAAGAACCACATGTCTTTTAAGGATGTAAATCACCAAAAGTTACGTTTTTTTGAGTCTCTCTCTCTCTCTCTCTCTCTCTCTCTCTCTCTCTCTCTCTCTCTCCCCCTTCCTCCAGGCTCCATTGCACATCTGGTAAGCAAAGAATCTCAAAATACAAGTTGGTAATTGTAATGGATTTCATACAATATGATCAGCTTATTTAGGCTTCCAATTCAACCAAGTAACAAACTCACATACTTGGTTTGGATAATTTTTAAAAATGCAAGGTAATGCTAATTTACTTCTTTTTATTGGCCCTTCGAGAAACAGGGGTGAATTAACAACTGGAAGTGAAGCAAAAATATATCATTCAAATATTTAAAATAGAGTTAGGATGTTTTACTCCTTATCAAGACCAAACTGAGTCTGAGCATAACAGAGTGATGATTCATCAGAATAAAGGGTCCAAAAGATGGAAAACATAGAGAAGTGAAATGAGTGATGTTCAGCAACCAACTGTAATTATGCTCTAAAGCATTGCACCCATTTAAAATGGAGGAGAGAGTATAAACACGAAGAAAAGAAGACATTAAAGCCATGGTGTTCTTGGTAGCTCTTGATTCAGGGGAGTTTCTGCTGGAATCGTGACTACTGTGGATGTGTTTAACCCTCTGCTTGTGTCTGTACAGAATCACAACCATGGAGCCAATGAAACAGCCAATAAGAACTGAACACAAGATTTCTGGATATCACTAATGCTACATACATTGAGTCATTAGTGACATCATGACTTACAATGAAGCAGTACTTGTAATCTATGTTTCTTGTCCATTGCTATTCCTTTTGACAAATATATCCACAAAGAAAATGGAATGTATAAACATGTAAACGACCCAGAGAAGAGAAATGGAGCAGACAATGTACTTTGTAGCCTTGCAATTTTGATCCTTACAGCAGGATTCCCTGTGACTGATGGTGATGGACTGAAAAACATTCAAAAGAAAGGTGGCGCCAAAAGACACACTCCAAGCAACTCTTTGAAGGTACAAAATTAATCTGTGTCCAAAATCATCAAAAACTCCTTTAATCCAAAGGCTGCCATTGTGTAGGGAACTCCTGTAGACAGAACTATCAAGGCATTGGCTGCCATTAGGTGCATGAGAATCAAATCTGTGGGCTTTATGTTCTCTATAGTAGACTAGATAGTAGGTAAGAAGAAAGAAATTTATCAGAATTCCAGTAGTAATTTGTGATAAGAAAATTATTTTGGTTGTCATATTCCAGAAGTCCATTCTGTGATTGGGTCTGATTCTCTTTAAATTATGGTCATGCCCATTCTTTCTGATCAAAATGAATGATAAGTATTAATATTCTGAACACCCTATGGAATACAAACAGAAGAAAATAGAATGTATTCTATTGTATTGTGCAGAGAAACAGTTTAATAAGACCAATTTCATAGATCAGCTTAAATATTTTTTCTTAGCTTACATTTTTAAATATGTGATTCTATGGGTGTGAGTATGTATTCAACCCAGAAAACTAGGAAGGGACCCACAACATGGTTTTGAAAAAGTCTCTATAAAAGAGGCTTTTTAGAAGAACACATGATAAGGGAGTAGGAAAATTGTTCATGGAACATATAAGCTGTTGTTAATACAGATACATGGGGCATATTAGAAATAGTTCAGTCAATACACTAAATAGAAAAAGCCTAAGAGAATTGTGCTATCTTAAAACTAATTAAAAGCATTAACTAAAAAGTGATAGAAATTCAAAATATACTAAAAGTGTTTAAAAATAGTTAACAATACCAAATTTGAGTATAATTCTGAAACTCTTATAATGTCGTGGCCTGTCAATGAATGAGCATGTCACTAAAAGCATTGTGGAAACTGGTCATATGTCCTTAGATTATAGAAACACAAACCTACACGCCAGTAATCTCAGACATTTGGATAAAAACCAACATTTTTTCTTTGTGTCATAGAAGAAGTTGGCATTTCAAATCAAGTAATATTCGTGGAAGTTTCAACCTGTACTTTATTTACATTTTCCCATTAACAGCCTGCTAGGAGAGATATTGAAGAGGCTGTAAACCAAGGTTAAATTTCTGATATATTTTTATCATAGACTGTAAAATTTTGATGGATGAGTCCTTGTAGGCAAAGCTGAAGAAGGGATTATATTTCTAGCATTCTAGGAAAGAATGCTGCTTTTAATATATATATATATATATATATATATGATAATCACCACCTGTTAGCCCACCCTTCTGTGCAGATTTCTATAGATCAACTAAGATGTACTGGCTTGTAGTGACACTATATACACAAACATATGAGATTTTATTTCTTAATGGTTATCCTATAAAAATTCTTAAAATATACTAATAATAATTAATCCCTTTATAATAGGACTTTGTTAAAGTCCTCTCTGATATAAAAACTGCAACTATAACTCTCCCAGTCTTCACATGTCATGAGTCAATTACTTCTGAAATAGGAAATACTCATTGTCAATTTAAAACACATTCCAATAGGTGTTAATACCATTAGCCAAATGTTGTGAAAGAGAAGTAATGATTTATTGTAGGTTCAAGGACAAAAAATAAATTATTGACTTGGTTTATCTATACAAAATGTTAATGGTAACTGAGTGACAAAAATCATAGTTTTTAAATTTCAATGAACCTGTCAAGCTATGACTTATAATGAAAATCTAGACAGATTACTAATCTTAATGCAAACATTTATATTCTTCTCTGTTGTAAATTTCTTATCAAATTGTTTAATGAATTTATTTTTGAACTTTTAGTGAACTTCTATAAAAATAAAAGAATGCTTGGAAAAACTATGTGATCTATTCCCCTAGAAAAGATAGAAAACACAATTAATTTACATGGCATTATAACATTAGAGCATGAGGAGAGAGCAAGATCAGGGAGAAAGAAGGTGCACCAGAGGAAAGTAACATAGAAAAAGGGAACTTAGAGATGTAGAAAACATATAGCCTGATACGTTTTCACACTTTAATTTTCTCATAGAAATGGACAGGACATTGTGGCAGGAGCAGAAAAAGAGAGCAATAAGCAGACAGGAGAAAGACGAAAAATGACTCTGCAAGAGAGCAGAAAGGGGAGACAGGATTCCCCTTATCGTGTGACAGAAGAGGTCACTTCAACAACAAAGTAGGCTTAGTCTTAATAAAGAGGCCAAAGTTTTTTCTTACATACTTCAGTGAGATTCATTTAGGAATATAAGGGTAGAAATGTTTCTTTCTCTATGCAGTAAAGAAGGCTAATATCCAATATATACAAAGAATGCAAGAAATTAGACTCCAGACAACCAAATAACCCTATTAAAAATAGTGTACAGAGCTAAACAAACAATTCTCAACTGAGAAAACTTGAATGGCCAAGAAACACCTAAAGAAATGTTCAACATCCTTAGTCATCAGGGAAATGCAAATCAAAACAACCCTGAGATTCCACCTGACACCAGGCAGAATGACTAAGATGAAAAAATCAAGTGATTATACATGCTGGTGAGGATGTGGGGAAAGAGGAACACTCCTCCATCGTTAGTGGCATTGCAAAATGGTGCAACCACTCTGGAAATCAGTCTGGTGGTTTCTCAGAAAATTGGACATAGCATTACCTGAGGATCCAGCTATACTACTCCTGGGCATAAACCCAAAAGATGCTCCAACGTATAACAAGGACACATGCTCCACTATGTTCATAGCAGCCTTATTTATAATAGCCAGAAGCTGGAAAGAACCCAGATCTCCTTCAACAGAGAAATGGATACAGAAAATGTGGTACATTTACACAATGGAATATTACTCAGATATTAAAAACAATGAATTCAAGAAATTTTTAGGTAAATGGATGGAACTAGCAAATATAATGAGTGAGGCAACACTATCACAAAAGAACAAACATGGTATTCATTCACTGATAATTGAATATTAGCCCAGAAGCTTGAAATATCCAAGATTCAGCTCACAGACCACATGAAGCTCATGAAAAAGGAAGACCAAGTGGTGATACTTCGGTCCTTTTTAGAAGGAGAAGCAAAATACTCAAGGGAGCAAATATGGAGGCAAAATGTGGGACAAAAAATGAAGGAGGGGATGTCTGGAGACCATTCCACCTGGATATCCATCCCATGTCCAGTCACCAAAGATAGATACTGATGTGGATGCCAGGAAGTGCATGCTGACAGGAGCCTGATATAGCTGTCTCCTTAAAGATCTGCCAGAGTCTGACATAGTCAGAGGTGAATGGTCACAGCTAACCATTGAACTGATCAAGGAGTTCCCAATGGATGAGTTATACAGAAGACTGAATGAGCTAAGTTTGAGGACCCATGAGAAGAGCAACAATACCAATTCACCAGAGCTCCCTGTGTCTAACCCACCGGTCTGGAAGCACATAGGGAGGGACCCATGGCTCCAGCTGTATATGTAGGGGAAGATGGCCTTGTTGGGAACCGGTGGGAGAGGAGATCCTTGGTCCCATGAAGGCTGGACTCCAACTGT
>NW_021604939.1:368256-368417 GCF_004785775.1 Grammomys surdaster
CCCACGAAATAGGGTAAGAGGATAACATCTGACATGTAAACAAAATATCCAAGTAAAAAAAATAAAAACTAAAAAAAAATTAATAAAAAAAGAAAGAAAATCAAAAGTAGTGAGAAAAAAAAACAGATTGGTACTCATTTTTATCCAGAATGAGCTAGTTC
>NW_021604940.1:0-6317 GCF_004785775.1 Grammomys surdaster
TAAGGCCCATGGCTTTGTGAGAATATTTTAATCATAGCTATACTTAAAGGACTGATATTTGACATACTTCCTTTACTTTACACTTTCCAGGACATATAAAAATTGCCTCAGAGGCACATATGTTTCAGTTTGCACATTAACATTACCTTTTGTACCTTCTAGAATTTTGAAATTCTGTTTCAATATGGTGGTCTTCCCAATTGTATCCTAAAACACAGTATGAGAACATGAATGATATAGTATTGGAAATTAGGCAAAAGTCAACTTACTGTGGTTTTTCACAGCACTGACTCTGATTTATTTTACTTAATCTTCCATGTTCCCAATTCAAATAACAGAGTGTCATCAATAGTCAAGAAATACTTGTCCCCTTATTTTGAAAAGCAAAAGAAAATTCACAGTTTTACCTGCATCAGTGAGGTTAGAGTAGGTTTTCAGCATCACATCATTGTAGAGATTCTTCTGGGAAGGATCCATCAAATTCCACTCTTCTTTAGTGAAGTTGATATGCACATCATCAAAATTCATTGCATCCTAAAATATGTGTACAATACAAAGCATGATACTGACATCACTAAATGAAGCTATGCTTCCTAGACAATATAATCATATATTTCTAGTGCTACCATCATTTATTTCTTTGACACAGAAGTTATAATGTAATCTCTATGTCATTTAAAAAGGAAATTGTGTTATGAGTATTGCATGTATTACTTCTGAACCCACTGAAGAGGATATAGCTTTACAAGAGAAATGCCAATTCAGAGGGAGATGGAGAGGGAAACAGACAAACAGCACTGAGCACACATTAAACAAATCGTATAAACAATTAGTAACTACATAAATGCTGGACAACCTCGGTGGTTTTGGTCATGTCTTTAATGTCAGAGGCACAGGGAGCTGTATGTCCTTGAGCTTGATGCCATCATGGTCAATGCAACAAGTTCCAGGAAGCAAAAGTTACATATTAAGTCACTCATGCCCCTGTAAAAATCAACCAAGGAAACTGAAATGATAGAGAGAACTCATAGTTCTTTACTGAAGTTCCTACAAAGAATTAAACATTCAAAGCAGTTCTGCATTCATCTTATAGAAACATAAAGTGTACCAGTTTAAAATGCTACATTAATAAAATTTTACTAAAACATAATGCATGTTTAAACAGATACAAATGGACTGATAAAAATATTAGTAATCTAAATATTGATCATAAATAGGCAACATAGGGCAGGAGAATGAGATAACTCAGAAGTGGAAAGTTCTGGCTGGTCTTCCACAAAATGGTGGTCAATTTAAAACATCTACATGGGAACCAACAACTACCCATAACATGAAGATCAAGAGTTGTGTACCCACATTCCGACAAAACTCAAGATGAGGTACATATGATAATCATATTCAGGCACAGAGGTAAAATATTCCTATTTGTCCAAAATTTTCAGAAGAAACACACAAGCAAAGCAGAACATCATACAACTGGAATACAGTGATTCTGAAACCTCAGGCAGAATTGATGTCATGAGCATATGCCATCTTTAGAAATAGAATATAATATTTATATGGGACAAATTTCAAAATTTAAGATGTGGATGAAGAGAAGAACAGAAGGATGTGCTTGTTTTACAATAATATGTCAGGTGTCTTGTGTGGTTTCTATATCTACTAGCAAGACAGGTAGGGCTTCATAGAGAAATTTTGTCTTGGAAAAATAAAAGCAATAAAGTTTAAAACATAAAAACAACAGGCTTGCAAAATATACTAACATTGAAGAGCAAATATTTATACAGTATCTTAAGGGATTTAGGGACAGAGACAAATGGTGAATGTATGGGATCATGAGATCAAAGCTGAAGGATCAAATTCAATGACAACACAGTTGACACACAGAACAAAATTTGTCCTATCTAAAAGTAATGCAGGGGTACGGCTATAGCAGAGATTGAGGGAATGGCCAGTGAAAACTTGCCCAAGTTCATGAAGTTGATATAAAAGGAAAAGCAAAGTGTGGGTGCTTTGGCCCTTCTTAGAAGTAGTAACAAAATACTCATGGGGACACATGTGGAGACAAAGAGTGTGGCAGTAACTGAAGGAGGGGTTGTAGGCTGTTCCACACGGGTCTCCCTTAGGCAGTTAGGAAAGGTAGAAGCTGACGTGGATGCCAGGAAGTGCATGTTGACAGGAACCTGATATAGCTGCCTCCTTAGAGGTCTGCCCGAGTCTGAAATATAGATTCGTGGATGCTCACAGCTAACCACTGAACTGATCAAGGGGTTCCCAATGGAGGAATGAGAGAGAAGATCGCAGGAGCTGAAAGGATTTGCGACCATATGGGGAGAGCAACAATACCAACCAACCAGAGGCCCCAGGGTCTAAACCACCAGCCTGGGAGCACAAAGGGAGGAACCAATGGCCCCAGTTTTATGCATAGGAGAGGATGACATTGTCAGTCATAGTTGGATGAGGAAGTCCTTGGTCCAGTGAAGGTTGGACATGCCAGTGTGGGGAAAATCTTGGGTGGGGAGGTGGGAGTGGGTAGGTGGCTCGGGGAATATCCTCAAAGAAGCAGGAGGAGTGCGGGTGGGATATGGGGTTCCTGGGTGGGTGGGGGAATGTGGAAAGGGAATTACATCTGAAATGTAAGTAAAATATCTAATAAAATCGCACATACCCATGTGCACACACATGAGTACATGTGCACAAGCACAACACACACACACACACACACACACACACACACACTTGTGACTCTGCAGAGTACTCTGAGGACCCAATCACAAATTAAAAACTAAAAATCATACTAATAGAAAAAGATATGTCCAAGTTACAGAGACCCCAAAGACCATCAAGAGCCTATTAAAATGCAAACGCACAAAAGTCATAATAAAGACTCTCACCAGTATACCTAGCATCAGGTCCAAACAGAGAGACCAAGTCTAGGGGAGCTGTGTATTTTAATTTTAGTTACAGCAACATTGTGGCATTAACATACAGGTCAGCAACATAATATTTTAGAAACTGTATGCCAGGCATAATTTGCAGGAAACAAACAAGGGGCAAAATCATCTGACAACCATGATGGGTAGGGTAATTTTATTTTTCTCTGTAAGGTGTATTAGTTATTTATATATACTTTAATCTTGCCAATGTACCTTCACTGGCTTTTGATAAGGGGTGTTTGTCATAGCATGTTTCTCAACTGAATATTGTGCACTTTCAAAAACAGAACTGATTGGGCTTTACAAACACATCTTTGTGTCTAAGCCCCTTAGTATTCTGCTGTTCAACCACATGCCCGGCCTGAAAATATGCAAGTTTGGCTTTCCATAGATCTACTACACTATTTGTGATCCCAGATACAATTTTCACAGTTGCCTCTGCCACTGTACTAAACACCAGAGGCAACTTAACCTTGCTCCTCACTATGTCTCTTTGTGGATTGCTAAGATCATCTCTTCCTGCCTGTCTCTTCCCGTTGCTCCCAACATGAGCAAGCATTCCCTCTTGAACATACCCACCAAACAGATCAGGAAAAGAGGCAAAACAATCTCTGAAAATCCAAAAGTGGAAGAGTAACCCAGGAACAAAATGTCCAAACAAACAACAGAAACCCAGAAACCAGTACCTAGACCAATCATCAACTCAAACCCAGATACATAGATACCAGCATAGGAATATAATAAATAACAGCAAGGAAAATATGTCATCAAGAAATACAAGTTACCCTATCAGAGCAGGTCAATAGAAATCAAAACATGTAACAGATATTTTGCAAAAGAGGTTGTTTGGGGGAAGTGAGAGGAGTGAGAACCTGGGGAAGGGATAGAGGTACACAAGAGGACAGACAGACAGACAGACAGACAGGGAGCAGAGAGAGAGCCATGAGGGTATAAACAGAGACTAGAGAAGGGGCATATGCAGAGAACAGAGACAGGGAACAATCATAGAGAGCAGCAGTATTTGGTGGTATATAAAGCACACTTGAGAACAGCAGCAGGTGGGGGAGGCAGGGAATGACTTAAGAATTTGCTAAGTCCCTGAAGGCAGGCAACTGAAATTGTCTGTACACTGACACCTACAGAAGCAAGGTTCACCCACAGAACAGAAAGGGAAGATAAATAGAAAAATGGACATATTGGTCAAAAACAAAAATATTGAGTGTAACAGTATTGTGGCAATAAGCAACTAGGGACACTGCATCACATGAAAAAGCAAAAACTACAGATGACTGGAAGAGAAGAAGAGAATATCAGGTCAAAAGTCTATAAATTATTTTCAGCAAACTCATAAATGAAAAATTTCCTAAACTATAGAAAAAGATGCCTATTAAAGTAATGAAACATCCAAATAGATTAGACAAAAAAGTCCCTTTGATGGATAATAATCAAAACACTAAACATATAAAAAACTATAAACAAGTGCAACAAAACAAAATTGACAAAAACTAAACAAAACAAAAACAAGTAACATGTAAATCAGACCTATTAGATATATACCTGTATTCTTAATGTATACTATAAAAGAAAAAATGTTTGGACACATGTGCTGCAGACTCAAAGAAACCACCCATGTTTCTCCAAGCAAGCCAATGATCCAAATGTTTTGGGCCAATTCAGAATCAGCCATGATAGCCAAGTTATTCATAGGTCACCGCCTGATTTGGCAAGTGAGGAGCACCACAAGGGACCACATGGGTGGTCACACCTGGCTGATAGTTTCCCTCCAGCTTCAGAGAGGACTCACCAACCCAGCTCCCACTGCTCAAAGACCTGCTCCTCCCCATTGTGGGCATTTATTTTTCCTGTGCTCACCATGCCTTGATTTCAGAGCTTCCCTGGGGTCCTCTCACAGTACCCAACAGCACAGTTCAGAGCAGGAAGCACAGAACCAACCAAGCCTGCACAGTTGCAGCAAACTTGCAGAGAGGAACCTGGAAGATCCCGGGTTCCCCTCCCAAAGGCATTGGCCCAGACCATTATCTGCTCTCCTAAGCATATTCCTGGTTTTAAAGAAGGATCTCTGTTTTAATCTTTCTACCTCAGAGCCTTAGGGAAAGCCCCCAAGGCCTAGGCCCAAGACTGTTACTGGCTCTGTCAAGCATGTTCCAGGCTTTCCGAAGGAGCCATCATTTTCTATACTTCAGGGAAAGCCTACCTTGTTGAGGCCAGCACTCAACACAACAGTGCTGCTATACTTTCACAGATAGTTGTCACTTAGTGTCATCTCGCTCATGTAGCACAACTATGCATTTTTTTAAGAAAAATGAAGGCTTGTGGCACATCAGGCCATAATGTTGATAGTGACCATGTAATGCCACATTGAGCAGCTTGTTAGAGCTCTCTGTATGGGGAAGGGCCCAGTGACTCCTTATAAATCAGCGTTGTTTCCTATCTTATTCTTTGGAGTCATATTTCTGGACAATCCTGGTGATAGCACTCTAATCTCCAACAGGCCTGGTTAGCATACTACCTATCCATGGAGTATTTTATAGGCAGTCCTCACTCAGTTAAATTTTACTTGGTGTGGCTCAATATTTCCTAAGAATTAGTAAATCCTTCACTTCTTCAATTTGACTCTTTGACACCAGAGTTTAATACTGGATTGCTACCTAACACATGAGATGGAACTTGCACCAAATTAACTCAAACTGTATCTTGCACATTACTGTGAAGTGCTAGGGCAGAATATTTACAAACTCTGGTTCTCCCAGTTTGGCAACCTGACAAGGACGTTTTTACACACAAGCCACTATGCAGATGCATCCCTCCACAGTTAAGTTATTCAGAGGCAGCTGGGGGGGTGGTGGCACACACCTTTAATCCCAGCACTTGGGAGGCAGAGGCAGGCGGATTTCTGAGTTCGAGGCCAGCCTGGTCTACAGAGTGAGTTCTAGGACAGCCAAGGCTACACAGAGAAACCCTGTCTCAAAAAACCAAAAAAAAAAAAAAACCCATTATTCAGAGGCTACCACTGGGTCCAGGATAGCAGCCAGTTCCCAGCAACACCAGGGAAAGACTCACCAAACCAGCTCCTGCAGCTGAGGCCCCTGCTCCTCCAAACTATTCGCAATGATCTTCTGCTCACCAAGTTTAAACTTGGGAGCTTGCCTGATTGCACCTCACAGCACCCAGCAACAGGGATTAGAGCACAGCATAGCATGCCAAACCATTCAATCCGGCTCAGCAACTAAGTGGTTCCAGCCTCCTCCTGGCACCCGGAAGAACCTCCCTCCTCTTTGACTGGCAAGTGTGTCTGAAGAGTGTGATTAGCTAATGTGTCTTGAGTGACATGAGCACCTCTCCTAGGGTTTGAGCTGGCTG
>NW_021604941.1:0-15232 GCF_004785775.1 Grammomys surdaster
CTTTATATTTTGAAATGGATATATAAATGTAAATGAAATGTATTCTAAAATAATTATCATATTTGATGAACATTAATATTTGAAAAATATAAAAAGCATACTCCATAAACTTCATGGAAATATCATTATTGATAATTTTTCTCCCTGTGTATGAAATTAGCATTTTCTTAAGATTTAACTTCAAAGAATTTTTTCTATATTGAGATTTGTAAAATTTGCTTATAGAAACATAGGTAATCTTTTTTAAGTAAACTAATTGTTAGAGAAGTTATACAGTTATATAATGCATTTTGAATACTCTCACTATATGTCAGGTGGTATCATATAATGGCTTTTGAATATATTTCTTTATGATTCACTCTTTAGTGTTTTGCCTCTTTTACTATGTTTAATTTCCAAAGACTATTTTGTACTTTAGCATTAGAGATAGAATCCTGAGTTATGGATATTATTCAATATGTGTTACTGATATTCAAGGGTACTGAGGGATACGAATATCAAAAGAAACATGAAATATCTTAATGTGTTATTTAATTCTTAAAATAATATGATAAAGATATTTGATTCATAAAAGAAAATTTTAAAAATAAAAACTCTTTGTGTATGACTATGCAATTTTACTTATTGATTAAATTCTTTAATATAGAAGGGAAAGTCAAATCAACAGAAAGTTATAGAAAATAGTAATTTGATGTCATTCAAGTTTCATATGTTTATTTAAATTTTAAATATCTCTCTTTTATTCTTGTTTTTTTTTGTTTTTTGTTTTTTGTTTTTTTCGAGACAGAGTTTCTCTGTGTAGCCCTTGCTGTCCTGGAACTCACTCTGTAGAACAAGCTGTCCGGGAACTCAGAAATCTCTTTGCCTCTGCCTCCCAAATGCTGGGATTAAAGGCATGTGCCACCACTGCTCCAGTTTCTCTCTCTCTCACTCTCTCCTCACTCTGTCCTCTCTCTCTCTCTATCTCTCTCTCTGTCTCTCTCTCTCTCTCTGTCTCTCTCTCTGTCTCTCTCTGTCTCTCTCTGTCTCTCTCTGTCTCTGTGTGTGTGTGTGTGTGTGTGTGTGTGTAGACTGGCAGGACTCATTTCTCTCCTCACACTATGTTAGCGCTGGAGATTAAACTAGGTCCTAGGGTTGACAGTGAACTTTCTTTTTATTTTAGTTAATCTTTGTTTACAGTCAGACTTTATCCCCATCGCAGGTCACCCTCTGACTATTCCACATTTCAGACATCCTCCCTCCATCTCCAGGGGGATGTCCCCAACCCCAACCACCACCCCACCAGAACTTCCCACTCCCTGGAGCCTCCAGTCTCTCGAGGGTTAGGTGCATCTTTTTTGAATGAGTTCAGACCTGGCAGCTCTGTGCTGTATATGTGTTGGGGGCCTCATATCAGCTGGTGTATGTTACCTAGTTGGTGGCCCAGTGTCTGAGAGGTCTTGGAAATCCAGGTTAGTGGAGACTGCTGGTCCTATAGGATCATCTCCCTCCTCAGCTTCTTCCAGCTTCTACCTAATTCAACCATTTGGGTCATCAGTTTCTGTCCATGAGTTGGGAGTAAATATCTGCATCTGACACTTTCAGCTACTTGCTGGGTCTTACAGAAGCCAAACATGATAGGCACCTTTTTGTGAGCATGCCACAGTATCAGTAATAGTGTAAAGCCTTGAGGCCTCTCCTTGGGATGGATCCAAAATTGGGCATGTCTCTGTATCTCTGTTTCCTCAGGCTCTTCTCCATTTTTGTCCCTGCAGTTCTTACAAACAGGAACAATTCTGAGTCAGAGTTTTTGACTGTGAGATAGCAACCCCATCCTTCCACCTGATATCCTGTCTTTCTACTGGAGATGGGCTCTACAAGTTCCTTCTCCTCACTGTAGGGCATTTCACCTAGGGTCTCTGTCTTTGAGTCCTGAAAGCCTGTCACCTCCCAGGTCTCTGGTACATTCTAAAGAGTCCTCCCCACCTCCAACCAACCAAGGTTGCCTGTTTCCATTCTTTCTGCTGCCTTCAGTGCTTCACTCATGTTCCCTACACCTACCTGATCATGATCCCCTCTTTCCCTCCCTGTCCACTTTTCCACCTAGGTCCCCCCCTCCTTCTATCCCTCCTTCCCTCCTACCTTCCCTTCTCCATCCTGTCATTGCTTTCTTCTCTTCCCAAGTAGAAATGAGGCATCCTCACTTGGGCCCTTCAGCTTGATAAGCTTTTTGAGTTCTGTGGATTGTGCACTGGGTATTCTGTACTTTTTTGGCTAATATCCACTTACTAGTGAGTACACAACCTGCATGTCCTTTTGCTTCTGAATTACTTCAGTCAGGATAACATTTTCTAGTTCCATCCATTTGCCTGCAAAACTCATGATGTCCTCATTGTTAATAGAGGAGTAGTATACCATTGTGTAAATGAACCACATTTTCTGTATCCACTCTTCTGTTTTGGGACATCTGGGTTGTTTCTGTTTCCTTTATATTATAAAGAAGGCTGCTATAAACATAGTGGATACATGTGCTCCTCTGTTATGGTAGGGCTTCTTTTGGGTGTATGCCTAAGCTGGGTCTTCAGGGAGATCTATTTCTAATTATCTGAGGAACTTCCAGATTTATTTCCCTAGTTGTTTTACCAGTTTGTAATCCCACCAACAATGGAGGAGTGTTTCTCTTTCTCAAGAACAGGTGCAGTCACCTGAGGTTTGATCTTAGCCATTCTGATTAGTGTAAGGTGGAATCTCAGGGTTGTTTTGATTTGCATTTCCCTGATCACTAAGGACTTTGACCATTTCTTTAAGTGCTTCTCAAACATTTGAGGTTACTCTGAATTATCCGTTTAGTTCTAGACCACATTTCTTTGACTGGGTTGTTTGATTTCTTGGTTGGAACTCTTTTTGAGTTCTTTAAGTATTTTGGATGTTAGCCCTCGATCAGATGTAGAGTTACTGAAGAATTTTTCCCAATCAGCAGGAAGGAGCATGAGTTATGGATTTTATACATGGTTCACTATGTTATTTATGTTTCTATGGAATTCAAACTCTAAGGCTATTGTATAGTAGTCTTACTTCCTAGGATTGAAATCTAGTTTGCTGGGGGCCAACCCTATCTGTTCTTTCTAGTTTGGTTCTTCATGAGGCAGCAGAGAGGGCAAGTGTTGGCAGGGATAAGAGTTGGTCTTGCAAGATGTTTAAGGTTGCTGTATAATAACAAAACTTTTACCTATCTTTAATCTAAGTCACTTTGATTAAGTAGCTGGCCTGCATTCTGTGTTCCTCTGAGTCCAGAAAGTGCAGTTTCTGGCATTAACACCTCATTGTAAAAGAGCAGGATAGTAGGTAAAGGATTAATTACTACAGCCTGTTCCCTTTTGTCCAGATGCCTCTTGCTTGTCAAGCTAGAGAAAAGTTTGGAGCGATAAACTTCTATTAAACTTGGAGAAAATAATCACCCTCCCAAAAGGAAAAAAATTTATGTAAGCAAATAAACCTAAGCTCATATAAATTCATATACAGATTCACACCTGCACATTTATACATTTTCATTCAAGCCAATTGAATCCAGCTTATATACATTCTCATAATTACATAGATACACACACTCATACTTATGAATGCATTTGGATAAAAAAAAAACTAAAAACAAACAAACAAACAAAAAAAACAAGCACCACTGCAGAAAGAACTCACCTAATCTGGATAAAAAAGAAAAATGAGTTTCAATCTTTATTGCATAATGAAATGGAAACCGTCTATCATTGTATTGCTAAATTAATTAAACACAAGTCTATATAAAGAAAGCTTTGTTCTCTTTAATAAGACTGAGCCTGTCTGGCTATTAAGGAAAGAACTTTTCTGTCCCATGGTAGGGAGAAGGTTGCCTGCTCCTTTTGCTCTCTCTGCAGCTTCTTCTTTTCTTCAATTTCTCTCATGATTCTGCACATTTCTTCCTCAGTTTTTTTTAAGTTGCCTTATAATATCTATTTGTTGTTGTTTTGGTTTTTTGTTTTGGTTATTTTTTTTTCGAGACAGGGTTTCTCTGTGTAGCCCTGGCTGTCCTGGAACTCACTCTGTAGAACAGGCTGGCCTCAAACTCAGAAATCCGCCTGCCTCTGCCTCCCAAGTGCTGGGATTAAAGGCAGGCACCATCACTGCCTGTCTTGCCTTATAATTTCTAAGTTATTTCAGTCTGCATTCTCCTCAAGCTCTGATATCACAATAATGCCTTTACTCTCATTTCATTACTCCTAATTCTATGCCTTAAGTCTAAGTTCTTCTTGAGTTCAGTTCTATCTAAACAGTATTCTCCTCAGTTCTGTCTAAAAAGTTCTGTTCAGTTCTGTGTAAAAGGTGTTCTGTCTAAAAGGTATCCTCAGCTCAGTTCTGGCTTTTCTCTTTGCCTCGGCACTTACAGAGCTTTCACAATACATGACCACATAGTAAATAGTTCACCTTAGCTTTACATATAAATTCAAATCAGAAACCAAATAAGAAGTTTACAACAGACAATGTTTACATGCATATCCATTAGGAGTAATTATGTGGCTAACCATTCATCATTCATCATTTGTCACAATTCTACAGGTTCATGTAGAGTTAAAAATTGTAACATCTATGACTAAGTAATTAGTGAAGTTTTGTAAGGAAAAAGCCAGTCAATATTTTATTTTGTGTCCTAGCACTTATAGTAACTCATTAGTTCCCTTTTAAGACCTTAGGTTAATGGTTTTAGAAGCTCTTGGAATGTGCTCTGAGTAGCAGTACCTGCTTCCTATCTCAGAAGCAATTAACTCACAACACTAAAGACTGGCAGAGTTCTCATTGCTGTTTTGACTACCAGAAACAATTCAATATTATAAAAGAGCTAAAAATCACTATATTTTAAGAATTCCTATAGGATCATCATTAAGGATTAAGAAATCATCGATTTATCAACATAGCATCACTACAAGACATTATGTCTTCATCTGCAGAGATCTGCTCAAAAGGATGGGCTAATACCTAGTGGTTGTCTTATATATTTAATAACAACAGGAATGCATATAAACAGCAGGAATCATTCCTAAAATCAATGTCCCCAGGGTCTTGCCTACAAGAGAAAATCTATCCTAGAATTTTCTAAATCTAAGGCAGACCCATCTCAGGAATATCACCTGCTAGCTTTTAGCTTCTCCTTGTCAGCTCCTGACACTACTTCAGGAATGGCATTCAGAGATAAAACAAGGTCTATACGGATTTTCATGAATATAAAAAGGATGACACTAGAGTAATATATTTGGGGAATTATTTAAATTATATTCAATCCCAAAGATCTCTGATTTCTGAGGCTTATTTAAGGAAAAGTAGCACTTATGCAGAAACTTAGATTTGCTCATAGTACAAAGATTACTGCAATTGAGCAGAAAATTTCATAATTTGTACATCCTCCTTAATAATTCCTATGGCTTCTTATAGCATGCCAGCAAGAAGATATGAGGAGTTTTTAGTAATGTTTTTTGCCACTGATGAGATCAACAAGAATCCTTATCTTTTACCCAACATGTCTTTGATGTTCTCCCGAATTGTTGGCCTGTGTGAAGACACTTTTGGACTTCTGGATAAACTATATGAAACACAACACAATAATTTTGATTTTATTAATTATAACTGTGGAATACCAGAAATTTGTGCTATACAACTTACAGGACCATCATGGATAACATCCTTAAAATTGGCAATTTATTTTAGGACACTGAAGGTAAGAATGTGTGACACTGGATGAGTTAACAAAGTACATTCCATTCATAGATGGTAAGGGAGAAACCTTTGTCAGTATGTGTTTGTGTGTGAACTGTTTTACACATATTATAAAGTATATAAAAATTCAGATCACAGACACACTGTAGGAAATAAGCAAAACACTTTACATGCTATGTATAGAATAATTTTACTATCCTTATTGGGAGTTCTGAAAGGTGAGTAATGTTATTTGTATACAAGTCCAAACCTCCTTAACATCATATTCCTCATGTGGATGTTTCATCCTCTCTTCTACATCTTTTAGATTTTCTTTGGACCATTTAATCCTAACCTGAGTGACCATGACCAGTTTCCGTATCTCTATCAGATAGCAACCAAGGACACACGTTTGTCCCATGGCATGGTCTCTCTGATGCTTCATTTTAATGGACTTGGATTGGCCTGGTCATCTCAAATGATGACCAGGGTATTCAGTTTCTCTCAGACTTGAGAGAAGAAATGCAAAGCTATGGGATCTGTTTAGCTTTTATGAATATTATCCCAGAAGACATGCAGATATACATGACAAGGGCTAAGATATATGATAAACAAATTATGACATCAACTGCAAGGGTTGTTATCATTTATGGTGAGAAGAACTCTACCCTAGAAGTCAGTTTTAGAAAATGGAGATATTTAGGTGCACAGAGAATCTGGATCACAACCTCACAGTGGGATGTCATCATAAATAAAAGAGATTTCAGCCTTGATTTCTTTCATGGGACTGTCACTTTTGAACACCACCACAGTGAGATTGCTAAATTAAGGAATTTTATGCAAACAATGAACACTTCCAAGTACCCAGTAGACATTTCTCAGTGTGTGCTATGGTGGAATTATTTTAATTGTTCAATATCTAAGAACAGCAATAGCAAAATGGATTATTTTTCAGTCAACAATACAGTGGAATGGTTAGCACTGCACAAATTTGACATGTCCCTGAGTGAAGAAGGTTACAATTTGTATAATGCTGTGTATGTTGTGGCCCACACATACCATGAACTCATTCTTCAAAAAGTAGAATCTCAGCAAACGGCAGAACCCATAGGAGTATTCACTGACTGTCAGCAGGTAGAGTTTCTTACATTTCATTATGCTTATATATATCAATGTAATCTTTAAAGGGCCCCTGAGAAACTCACATAAATTTGTTAGAGATATTCTTGCAATAAAAACATTTTTATAAAGGCTGATGAGATGGCTCAGCAGTTAAGAACACTAACTGCTCTTCCAGAGGTCCTGAGTTCAATTCCCAGCAACCACATGGTGGCTCACAACTGTCTGTAATGGGATCCGATGCCCTCTTCTGGAGTGTCTGAAGACAGCTACAGTGTACTCATATATATGCAAGGCAGTGGTGGTGCACACCTTTAATCCCAGCACTTGGGAGGCAGAGGCAGGTAGATTTCTGAGTTCGAGGCCAGCCTGGTCTACAGAGTGAGTTTCCGGACAGCCATGGCTAGACAGAGAAATCCTGTCTCGGAAAAAAAAAAAAAGATTTCTATACTATAAAACTACCTACTGAATTTTTTACATGGATATGTAACATGCAAAAGGATAACATACAATTGGAGACAATATTTTTGTATGAATGTCAGTGAGTTTGTTAAAATGTGTCTCAATATTCTATCAAATGAGTTCAATATTTAAAATAAGAGTCAAGAGTTTTATCATAAAAGCATTAACTGATAACTAGCCTAGAATAATTTTCCAAGAATATTTTTCTCAATAATTGGTACATTTGCTGTGATTAATAGTTATTCATTTAAAGTAATAATTACTTATAAAAACCTAAATGATGATGACTGCACATTTAATAAGTTTATGTTTATTTCATATATGAAAACTGTATATACATGAATGACACAATACCATCCTTTGTTTCCACAATTTCCAGGTATTCAGACTTCCCACTCATTCTCACACACATGGCTTCAATTTTAAAAATTATTCTTGAAAAACATGTGCACACACACACATGTTCAAGATCACACATGCTCATACATATACACACACTCACATCATGTTACTTGTTATTTGGATAGCAATTATTTTAGCTTTATCTATGTCTCAAAACATTAAAATGAAGTATATGAGTTTTTAATTACCCATGAGTTATATTATATATAAGTACATTGGATTTTTTAAAATATAGATGTCTTTTATAAAAAAAACATTAAAAATTAAGGGACATTGTCAATTTTGCTTTTCCTTAATCGACATGTACATGTAACCATCTGATGATGCATCTCATTTAGGTGGCTTCCATGCTGAAGACTAGAGTATTTACTAACCCTGTTGGTGAACTGGTGAACATGAATCATAGGGAAAACGAGTGTGCAGAGTATGACATTTTCAACATTTGGAATTTTCCACAAGGTCTTGGATTAAAAGTCAAACTAGGAAGCTATTTTCCTTGTTTCCCACAGAGCCAACAACTTCAAATATCTGAAGACTTGGAGTGGGCCACAGGGGGAACATCGGTGGGTATACAAAAATTTTAATTTTTGTCAGGATATCTAAATGAGGCATTGAAGTTATAGCTCTGTAGTTAATTCCAATTGCTGTTCTTGCCAAAGGCCCAACCTCAGTTACCGGAATCAAAATTTAATGACTCACAACTTCATATAAATCAAGGTCATAGGAAGTAAAGGCCTCTGGATTCCATGTTCAATTGTACCTGCATGCCTATCCACACCAACTACCGAAATACATTTATTAAATTTAAAGTAATATATATATATAATATTAAAAATTTGTAGCTATATATGAACCATGAAATTTTTGTTTCTGTGTGAACATGAATATATCCTAAAGAAGTACAACATGTATTCATTAACAGAAATATTTTCTCCATATTCAAGGTTTTCTTTTTTTAGAAAAACTTCATTGGATTTATGAGAGTTTATATGACATGCTCTGTTGATATTCATCAGACAACTCTTTCTTGATTTATCCTACCTTCTCTCTCCACACCACTCAATGTCCTCAGTTTTTTATTTTATAAATCTTGTGAGAGAATCTGGTGCCACATATTCCTTTTGCTTTAATAATTTTAGAAAGAAAAATTTTAAATTGCTAAAACATAAATGTTACATATATAATATTAAATGATGTAATAAATATTGTGTGACTTTGAGGGCATTTCAGGGTATTAGAAAATAATAAAGTAACTGAAATTGATAAGTGATGCTGGTTAGCAAAGGAATAAATATAACCATATCTGTTAATGTCCCATAAATAAATATATAGGTCATTATACACACAATGAGTACATGCATTACACATAAATACACACATACACAGACACATATTTAAGGGTGTATGTGCGTATGTATATATATTACCTCAGGTTCCCACCTCCATGTGTAGTGTGACGTGCATTGCTGGATTCAGTAAAATTCATCAGGAACAAACAGCAGACTGCTGCTTTGATTGTGCCCAGTGCCCAGAAAATGAGGTTTCCAATGAGACAGGTACATGTTTGCATGCAGAAAAAAAATGCTGAATTCTAATATCTTCTCATTCCAAACTAATAATGTAAAATGGCCTAGAAGGAAACAATAGACCTAAAATCTCTTTGTTTCCAAATTTAATCATTGGAATGGTATCAGGTTCTTTTGGATCCTGCAAATAACCTGCTTTATCTTCTACAAACAACTCATTTCCCTCACAATATGATGGCTATTGATTTTATATTATGCAGAAAACATTTAGGGGACATACATCTGTAACCATTTTAAATAAAACATAGGCGTAATCTGTTCATAAATTTAATCTTACGTGATTTTTTGTACAAAGTAACTGGACTACATGATTAGTCCACAACCTTTCCCTCCTATCATTCAGCTTGGTCCCTGACAAAGACCAGATGCTTAGTGTAGCAGCTATTGTTTAACAAAATACATTTTAAGAGCATGGAAGGTTTAAAGGATTAAGTAGTTCTTGTCAAAGAATTAGAGCAAGAGTGAAGATTTCAACAATACCCCCAGAGATGTGGTAATGCATATCAATCACAGCTTACATAAGGAAAATGGGATGAATGTGAGTACCCATAAACTTCCTGACATCTAGCTTGGAATGCAGAGTTGGGAAAAAAGGTATCTTACCACAATGACGGGGACATGGGTAGGTCTGTGAGGCATACAGCTTCAATAATGGAAATACTCTTTATGCAAACAGTATTTTGTATGAGGAATTGCATGTTGTTGTGCCTATGTGAAGATACAGACAAAGGGCACAACCCGCAAATTCAACAAACTTAATACTGCAGTTCATCAACTGGCACTGAGAACTGTCTGCACACTGCACATGTCTGTGAGTAGAGAGTTGATGCTTTAAAAAATTAAGTAATCTGACATTATGCATGCTATTGTTCATAACACACTAGAGCACAACATGTTTTCTTTCTGCTTAATAAATAAATATTTTTCTCCTGCATTTTCCATGATGGGTGTTTTGTTACATGACAAAGCATAGGTTAGTACAGAACAGCATTACGTCAGTGCTTCCTGAAGCAATTAGAAATGGAATATGCTCAACACCAAAATATTTTGGGATATCATCTGAGTTATACAAACACTCAATTATTAAGTTATTAAATATGATATGATATGATATTAGGGTTTGTTGTTGTTCACCAGCAGATATGGAGCAGTGTGTGAGGTGTCCAGATGATAAGTATGCCAACTTACAGCAAACCCACTGCCTCCAAAGGGCTGTGTCATTCCTGGCTTATGAAGATCCACTGGGGATGGCTCTAGGCTGCATGGCCCTGTCTTTCTCTGTCCTCACAGCTCTAATGCTAGTCACTTTTATGAAGCACAATGACACTCCCATTGTGAAGGCCAATAACCGCATTCTCAGCTACATCCTGCTCATCTCTCTCTTCTTCTGTTTTCTCTGCTCATTGCTCTTCATTGGACATCCCAGCCAGGCCACCTGCATCTTGCAGCAGACAACATTTGGAGTATTTTTCACAGTGGCTGTTTCTACAGTGTTGGCCAAAACAATAACTGTGGTCATGGCTTTCAAGCTCACTACTCCAGGAAGAAGAATGAGAGGGATGCTGGCAGCAGGGGCCCCTAACTTGGTCATTCCCATTTGTACCCTAATCCAACTTGTTGTCTGTGGAACCTGGTTGGTAACATCTCCTCCCTTTATTGACAGAGATATACAATCTGAACATGGGAAGACCATCATTATTTGCAACAAAGGCTCAGTCATTGCCTTCCACTTTGTCCTGGGATACTTGGGTTCCTTGGCTCTGGGGAGTTTTGCTCTGGCTTTCCTGGCTAGGAACCTTCCTGACAGATTCAATGAAGCCAAGTTCCTAACTTTCAGCATGCTGGTGTTCTGCAGTGTCTGGATCACCTTCCTCCCTGTCTACCACAGCACTAGGGGGAAGGTCATGGTGGTTGTGGAGGTTTTTTCCATCTTGGCTTCTAGTGCAGGGTTGCTAGGGTGTATCTTTGTCCCAAAGTGTTATGTTATTTTAGTTAGACCAGATTCAAAGTTTATACAGAAGTACAAAGATAAGTTGCATTATTGAAACTTTAATAGTATTAAATTTTGGATGATATTCAACATATCTTTTCCTTTGTCTTAGCAAAAGTAGTACTTAATCATATAAAAATTTTAAGTGATATACAGATTTGAACTTACATACAGGACTGCGCTGTCCATTTTCATAGCAATTACTACACTTAGTGGAAAATGATTTCATTCATAAGTACACAAACCTGAAGACACTGAGAACCAGGAGTCTCAATTGAGGAAGGGCTACTATCATTTTGACCTGTAGTTTTGTGTGTAAGCCATGTACTTAATTAATGATTAATAAAAGATGATCCTACTGACTGTGGACAGTGCCAGCTCTATACAAGTTGTTCTTGGAGTTATAAGAAAGAGGACTGCAGAGGACATGGACATGAAGCCAGTAATCATCATTATTCAATTTGTTTTCACGGAGTGCCTACATCCAATTTCATGCCTTGGCTTCGTTCAATATACTGTGACCAAGGATTATAAATAAATAAACACCTTTCTTACAAGTTTCTTTGGTCATAGTGTTTGTTACAGTGATAGAAACTAAAAGTCACCTAAATAGTGAATTGCCTGTATTGAGATTTGGAATATCATAGACTCCTGATTCAATGAAAGGCACTGATTTGAAAAGGGACACAAGAGTGAATGTTAGCAGAGTGTGAAGCACAGTGACAGTAATGCATATTTATGATGATCATCACAAAAGTGCTGGATTTTGAAATATCTTTACAAAGAACTAAGAACATGTTTAGAATATCAGATAACATACTAAGAAGGGAACATAGTATGAAAAGGACAAGGGGGTTCAGATTATGTGTGCAATATAAGACTCTAACTTTAGGTAAAAACACACAATTTCATTATAAAATGATTGTGTTTCCTTAAATGAGGAAAACCACTAATGGAAATATTCCACACAAGGTCTTTACCACAATAAGGTCAGTGAAGTATATACACATATAAATCCCTCTAGGTGAAGAGTCTCATCATTAACTTTATCAAAATATGAGTACTAAAGATTATCTGGGTTTCATATTAAACACACAAACATGCACACACACACACACACACACACACACACACACACACATTATTTCTTTACATCAGGTGCAGCAGGTCAGTGTCAGGTTTCCCTCAAAGTTCTGTTTGCTGCTCTACTTTTAAAATATTATCTGGTAGAGTTTTTTTGACATTGTAATTTAACTGCTTTATATTTCCTATCTTCAAACACTCTTTGTGCCCCTCCCTTCACTCCTAAAATGTACATGCCCTCTTATTTCATCAATTCTTACTGAATGTCATCAATTCTTACTGAATCTGTGTGTATTTGTATATTCATATCTTTTTGAAATATAAATTGTAGAGACCACGTAAAGTTGCAGATATTTATGGTCTGATGGCTCGTTATTGGTAGTATATCTCCAGTATTTGTTTTCTGATTGTCCCTGAGGATGACAACCTCTGCCATTCCCAGGTCTATAGTTTCCTGTAAATGGTTATGTAGATAATACATTGCCAGCTTTCTTCCTTCCAAGCTGTCATGCACACTGTGACCATTTTTCTCATTATGTTTTGGAGGTCATATTGGTAAGACTTCATGGTGTACTTTCTGCCAATCCCAGAAGGTATATGTTCACATCTTGCTTTCTTATCCTTTGACTCTCAAGATCTTTTCTACGATCTTCACTTTTCGCTGAGCCTTAGATGAGGGACCATTTTGTAAGAGGGTACATTGCTTGTTTTAAATGAACATTTGAAGAGGAGGAATTTTTATGTAGTAGGACCCACTTGGTCTTTATTCCCTTTACCTTTTCCTCTGGTAGCATGTTGGTGTACTTTCTAGCAATTTGAATTCCAATCACCAGTGGTAAACATTCTAGTTAGGAACCAGCTCAAATTCTCCATATTTGATGATATAAGTAAGGTTTGTCTTCAGGACTATATCCTTACCACCAGTTAATATAGAACAACCACAACACTCAGGTATCAGAGATCTATGTGGAAAAGCAGATCAATAAGTATAAGGGACAGAGGTATTGGGTGACTTCAGTAAAACAGTATCACTAAGAAAAAAGGACTGATTATCATATGAACTCACAGAGATTTCCCAGCATTCATAAGACTCACACAAGATCAAGCCCTACAGTGTCCCAATATTGACAAAGAGACGTGGACAACTGTAAACACATGATAAATTTAGAATATGTGGCCATATCTGTCTAGAAACATTATTATCTTGATGCTACTCTATAGTGATATCCTATCCCCTGATAACGAAACTCAGAAAAGAAACAAAAGTATCTACATAAATACATTATACATAAAATAAAACAAAAGCACACGTAAGTGAATACTCTTTCCTACAATTGGTCATGTAGTACCTTGGAAGGCAGCCGGTTTCTGGTGGAGCACAGGCTGGAAACCCCGGTGACTCCAGGTGATCCCAAAGGATGGCAAGAGTTTTGCCATGCCCCTAGAAACCAGGCTCCTGACACGAGGCCTCCATAGATTTGTGTCCTTCAGTCATGTAAGGGCAAGTCCCTAGCCCCTCCACAGGTAGAGGACATGACCACAAGTCACATAGCATCAATACAGATCTCTATTTTAATAAGGTACCTATAGCCCAGAAGGGTGTAGCCAATTAAGCTTTCCTTCCCACATAATTCTTCCCTCAAAATGTATTTAACCTCAGGCAAGCCCTGAGAAAAGGAGGTATGGTTTTTACTCATCACCACTCTCCATCGTGACTTAAAGAAATGCTTTAAAACCATGGACTGTCTCTTTTCATCAGCATCTGCTTTGGGTAGCATTGGAGAAGGCCTTCGCCTACAGAGCCACCCTATAATCTCCTGCAGAAGACCTTCTTGCTCGCCCCACCACCGAGATTAAAAACCCAAGCCAGCCAGCAACAACAAGCCAAGAACTCTCAACCCCACACCCAGAGCCATTGTGGGGTGTGCTAAGTCAAACTTCCCAAGTCCTGCTTCCCCAAGCGGCCCTAGACCCATGGTGGCCAGACACAGGACACTACTGAACCCAACAAGAAAACACAAATGTCTACATAAATGCATTCTAAGTTAAATAATACAAAACCACAAATGGGAGAATTCTCTTTTCTACTATTGGTCATGTGGCCTTAGCTGACGTTTATAAGTAATTCCTGTTTTATCCATTTTACATTTTCTCCACCTTCCTCTACCAGCACCTCAGCAAGTTGTGACACTTTCCAAAGGTAGTGATGCCTACCAGTATTTCTGATGTCTCTGTATCCTTTGTCATTCTGATTGGAATAGGCTGTTTTATTTTCCAATTTATTTTAATCAAAAACTTGCTAGCACCAGGAAATACAATAAAGGATCTACTGCACTTCAGGTATAAGATGTGTAATCTCCAGTTTGGGCTCATGGTCACAGTTTCCTGGACATGAAGTAAGTTTGTTAGTCTGGTACAATATTGTATCAAATACGTTTTTGGATAATTAAACATTCTGAAATCCTATGTAAGACATTCAGTAAGACTAAGGTTTTGAGAGAAGCATGCATACAGGAACGACAACTCCATAGGCAGAAGAGTGTCAATCAGGTAAGAACAAAGCATTGTCCTTTTTAGAGAGGAAAGAGTTCAATGTAGTCATCCTTCAACCACATTATTGGCAGGTAACCCTAAAGAATGATGTCATGTCTGTGGCTCAATGTTGGTCTCTTCTATTGGTAGACATAGCACTCAACAGCAACTGGAGCCAGGGGAGCCTTGTGTAACATCCATCATTTCCATCATGATCAGACTTTTATGGGCTCACTGGACAATGATAGGAATGACTGGAGAAAGAGATTGACAATACACAAAACAGGTTATCCTATCTACTTGATTACTGAGCAAATCTTCAGCCAAGGTCAACTTTTGATCACCATTAATGGGAGGA
>NW_021604942.1:0-12703 GCF_004785775.1 Grammomys surdaster
CTCCTCCTCCTTCTTTTTGGTTTTTCGAGACAGGGTTTTTCTGTGTAGCTCTGGCTGTTCTGGAACTCACTCTGTAGACCAGGCTGGCCAGAAATCCGCCTGGCTCTGCCTCCCAAGTGCTGGGATTAAAGGGGTGCGCCACCACCGCCCGGCTCCTTCAGTCTTCAAGCAAATGCTACCTCCTCCCAATGTATCTTCCAAGGGGCCATGGACATAGCCTCTGTTAGCTTAGGTGCGTGAACAGGCCCTGGTTTCCCTGGGTTCAAGTCCCAGGACCAAGGAAGCGGAGGATTCGGGAAGGACAGAAGTATCTTTCTAGATTCAGGTTTGTGTAGAAGTAAAAGAATCCATTCATTCCTTCTGTAGCAGTCACCACTTCAGGCTGTAGCTGTGTCCTCAGCACACAGCTGACCATGCTTTAATTCAGTTGGAATCCCCAGGGAGCAGTCCTTTACCTTGAAAAGTGAGACCCCCCTCCCCAATACAAATACCTGGTGTAAGACTTTGAGGGATGATGAATATGAGCTTAAGGTGGTTGGGGAAAATTCATCAATAATTGGCTTCTTCTCTCTCCCAGCTCTGTTCCTATAGATTCGAGAAGCCTAGCCAGGGTAGGTATCAGTCTCGAGTGCTTCCGTTGTGTTCTGAACCCCACGGCACTGAGCACATGTATTTAAAGTGTTAGTATAATTACCGACTTTCTCCTCCTAGTCTGTAGGATTGAGTGGACTCCCTGGAGCTTTGCACCGTGTAGGTGCTAAATAAATATACATTGAACTGCTAGATGGATAGATGTGTGGATGTGCTAGTGCTGGCACGCCTCGCTCACCCAGCCTCCCCTCTCAGTCAGTGGGTTAATGGTGATTAGTCTGCCCAGGATCCGGAGCAGCGACGTCAGGGTCGCTTCCCCCGGGCCCCGCCCCGGCCGACCCCACCTTGCCGCACAGCTCCACCCCGCCGCCCCCTTCCCGGCGGCCCCTCCCCGCGCAGGTCCTGACTCCAGCCGCACCTCCTCCGGCTCTGCAGTGGCTGCAAGAAAGCTAGCCGGAGCGCCTGCGGGGTCCTGCCTGAGCGGAGCCGGGGTCGGGGCAGCCGCGAGGACCCCCTTGGAGGCGGGGCCTGTGGGACCGCGATGGGCGTGGAGATCGAAACCATCTCCCCAGGAGACGGTACCGGGCGGCCGGGCCCGAGAGGAGGAGGGGTCCCGGGGCGGAGTCCGCGGGCTGGGATCTGATTCCGAGGTGGCTCCGGGGACCTGAAGCGGGAAGAGGGGCAAAGATGCGGGAGGCAGGAGGAGAGCCCCTTCCCCGATTCTTGTGGGTTTTAGAGGACAACTCACCATCCCTTTCTGGGCCCGCTCACCTTGGGAGTGAAGGGGGCCACCTTGGGGCAGAGGGTCTATGTCCGGCCACTGTCCTAGGCTGCGGCTGCTGCCCTTTGAGCTGCAACCTCTCGATTAACCGCTGTTTCTGACTTCCCAGGTTTGAATTTCTGTTCCGTTTTCCCTGTTCGGCACCAGGGATGGTCCCACTTTGGGGGCTCCTGCTGTACAGGGAAATCCCTCCTAATGCGCTCCACCTCTCTGCCCTCTTGTCTGGCAGCCCCCAGGGCTGGGCAGTGGTTAGTTGTGGAGAGAGCCAATTTGGGAGCCTGCCACTCCTTTGGCTGCTTTTGCTTCTTATTTCACCCTCCGGGTCCCACTCAACCTTCCTGATTATCTGCCCTCTACCATGCCCTCCCAGGTCAAAACCCAGCCTTCGGACCTGCTGCTTGACCCTCCTGGAGGGGTCAAGCATGGTGCCTTAGTCAGCCAGGCCAAAACAGAACTCGTGTCCCCTAATTTTGTTCATCGCCCCCACCCCACCCCCACCTCCCAGTCTATCTCTGAGTTCCCTGTCTCTCTCAAGAGAACCAGCACCAAGTTTCTTCAACTACTTAGAAAACTGGGTGTATTCAACGTATTCAAGGAGTAGCTATTTCTCAAGCAAAATTTAATCCAGACCCAAAGCCACCTCCAAGGTCTATAGTGTTGAACAAGCAAACTTGCTGTTAGGTATGATTGGCACGCTCCTTCCCAGGAAATTAAAGGGCTTCTTGGTTACAAACCGAGAGATTCCTTAAAGTACCAGCTACTACCCAGATCACTCCTTGCGGGTACAGGTTTCTCTGTCCATACAAAGCATCTCGGTGCTGGGGTCGAGGAATCCTTTCCCAGGCCTTGTCACCCACACAGCCTCTGGGCTGTCTCCCCATCTTCACTCTTCCGGCCTTCCATTTGACTTCTGCTCCCCACTCCCCTCATTTTTCTCACCCTCCAATCTTCTAAAAGGCAGAGCTTTGCAGGCCCCTCCCTCAGGCAGAAAACCATGAAAAGATTCTTCCCCTACTTCTGCAAGCAGTTGGCCCCCTGGGGATGGCTAGGGTGGGAGTGGTCCACACTGGCACTTTCTCTTCCGCTACTTACTATCTGTGCATCCAGAACCAACTCCACCAAGCCACTTGGCAGTTGTTAAACAAACCTCTCATTTAGCAAATATTTATGGAACGTGTACTGTGTGCTGGACCCTAGGGGTACCAATGGGCTCTCACTGTGACTGGACTTTAGGACCCTAAGGCTTTGTGTGCTTCCGGGTGGAACCCATGGCCTTGGGCATGCTAGGCACCTGCTGTACATTGAGCTACATCCCGACTCTGGATTCCAGGTTTTTGAATATGTCTTACAACTAACTCTATTTCCCAGATCCCTTTACTTCTCCAGACAGACTCCCACGCATCTTTTAACAGCCAATTTAACTCTTTTCTGCGAGGCTTTCTCCAGCTCCCTTTGCTAGAGGAGCTACAACAGTCCTTAGCTCCTACAGTCCCCTAAACATTGACTGTGTTGTTAATGTTCCCAAGCTCATAATCCAGTCTTGTAGCTTTCTATCCCACCCAGTTTGTTTAGCCAGGGTTGGCTCTGCATCTGCCTCCGTGCAGTAAAAACTTGCATGTCTAATAGAAAGCTCGAGATTGCCACCCTCACAAATCTGTCCCTTTCCAGTCTTCTCATCTCTCAGAACAGCTCTACACCCTCCAGTTACCCAAACCCCAAATCCAAGCATTGTTCTTATTTTCTCCTTTTCTCCCATCCAGTGGGGAGATGGGCGGCGGGCTCCTTCCTCTCATCCACTGGCATGCCCTTGTCAGCCCTGCTTCCAAAATGTATCTCCAATCTATTGCACTCTCCTCTCCACTGCCACAGCCTTAATTCATGTGACCATTGATTTCTTGTCTAGATTATCACAACAGATGTCTAACCATCCATCCCACACGTGGGAGCCAGAGTGATCTTATAAAATCTTAATTCAGATTAGGTCATTTCCATGCTTTTAAACCCATCAGTGGTTTCAGATTGCATTTAGTATTAAACCCGTCTCTGCAAGCTGCATGGTGCATCTCTTTCCTGTTCCTCTCCTCCGTCTCACCCTCTTCCTTTCTCTTCTGAAAGCACACCAATCTTTTCCTGCTTCATGGTTTTTGAATTGGTTCCTTCTTAAAGGACCAGCTCAAACCTCTTCTTCTCCAAAAAATACCCTCCTGGTACACCCTTTCTGAAATTGCAGGCTCAACACATCTCTCTGAAATTCGTCAGTGTTAATTTTCTTTAGAGGACTTATCATCATCTGTAAGTATCATAGTTATATGAGCATTGTCTCCTTACCTTAGAATGTAAAGCAGGGAGATGGCTCAGTGGCTAAGAGCTCTAGCTATGCATGAAGACTTGAGCTTGAATCTCTTTAACTCATCCAAAAAAGCTAGGTGTGATGGCTAGTGCCAGCACTGGGGAGCAGAGACGGGCAGACCCTATGAGAAATATGGCATAGCTTCTGGGTCAGTGACTGACTATCTCAGGGAAATAACTTGGAGGAGGATAGAGGAAGAGATGAAATCTTTCTCCAGCCTCTGCATGTAAACTCATGGGCATGTAAACACACACACACACACACACACACCCCACACGATCATCCCACAAACACAAAAGAAAGAATGTAGACTGCAGAAGAGCAGGGGTCCTATCTTGATTGTTCGATGTTGTATCTCTGACATGAGGGCACAGGCCTGGTCATTATTGATTTCTTGTGAATGATTGCATTTATTCATCTGTGATGCAATCAGGACTCTATAGCAATCTGAGATTTAGGTTTCTGCTTCTCTTCTTCGTGAGTTCATATACTCTGTCTCTGGAATCTATTTTAGGCTGTCTGACACACAGTAGGCTATTCATGGTTCTGGTCTAGCACATAGTAGGCTATTCCTGAATACTTGTGAAATAGATGGAAGTAAAAGGAGCAGTAAACAGCGATGGGGCTGCTTTTGTTTTGCTTTTGTTTTGTTTTAGACTAGGAAATGGAGACCAGTAACGCTAAATTCAAATACGAACCAGAAAGGAGGAGGCATCATTAGTTCTGGCTCATACAAGGCACAGAGATCTTCCTTTCCTTTTTGTTTTTGGTTTTTGTTTGTTTGTTTTGTGGGGGTTTTTTTGGTTGTTTGTTTTGTTTTTTTGAGACAAGGTCTCACTCTATAGCCTTGGCTGTCCTGAAACTTGCTCTGTAGACCAGGCTGGCCTCAAATACAGAGATCCGCCTGCCTCTGTGTCTCCAGTGCTGGGATTAAAGGAAAGCCACCACCACTCATCTTGGTGAGCTTTTCTAATACTACCCTAATTTTTCATATGCCTTAATCTCTCCTGACAGGAAGGACATTCCCTAAGAAGGGTCAGATATGCGTGGTGCACTACACAGGTAGGTTTCATTCTCTTAGCACTGGCCCAGGCCTGCCCCTCCCAAGGGAGGGCTGTTCTATAAGCTTCGTCAAGAGGGTCTTGTCCATGGATTATCCTCAAAGCTCAAGGCAGCCAGGTTGCCAGGAACCAGTTTTTACTTTTTCCTTACCCACAAAGACCATCTGTGATGCCATCCTCTGGTAAATAAAACACTTCCAGTTTTACTAGACCTTACCCTGACTTTCCTGCTCCTGTCTGATGTTTCAGACTCATTCTGGAAGGTCTGAGCACTCTCAAAATCCCCTTTCACCCTATTTTTCTTTTGTGCCCTGCCAACTCCACTGGAGTGAGAGGGATGGAGTTAGTGGCACCACTGTCTCTAGGTACTGGGAGAATCCAAAGGAAGTTGCCACAAGTCTGCTGTCTCTTCTTGAATTATGTGTTTGAAGACCCAAGGACCAAGGCAGATTCTATATTTATTTTACTTTATGTGTATGGATGTTTTGGCTGCGTGTATGTATGTATATGCGCCACATGCATGCTGGGTGGAGGTAAGAGGTGTCAGATCCCCTGGTACTGGAGTTATGGATGTTTTCGATCCACCATGTGGGTGCTGAGAATTGAAGTGGGATGCTTTGGAAAAAGCAACAAGTAGTTTTAACTGCTGAGTTATCTCCTTCCTCCCCGCCACCCCCAGGAACATTCTAGATGAGTCCTTTGGGACTGCTGGCAGAAAGATTACTGGCAGGTGTTTGCTCTAAGAGGTGTGAGGACTCTGCCTTGTGACTCGCTTCCTAATGTGGCAAACTCTATGGGTGACAGCCATTTAGCATACAGCAAGGCCAGCTTAATTCCTGGGACATATTCAGATGGGGCCATTTTTAGCAGTTCCCTAGGCCAGTGTGAAGCACCAGATTGGTTTTGGCAGGTGATGTGGCTGCTTTTTTAACAGTTGTATCTCTAGCCGATGATGTCAGCACAGGAGGGCTGTTTTCTCTCTGGTGATGTGGCCTAATTACCCTGGGGCTTCTGGAGCCTCTGACCGGGGTAATTGATTTATCTGTTCTACGTGTTATGGACAGACCATTGTTTATCAAGTTAATGAAACCAAATGTCCTTTTGCAGTTTCCCGACAGTGTATACATTGAGTAGGCAGGGTACATTAAACTCATCAGCTACAAAGGGTTCTGCTTTGGGAGAGCCTGTCTTACCAAATACAGCCAGAGACCCTATGTAAGAAACCTCTGGTAAACTTTTAAAGAGTTAAATATAAGCTAGGCTTGGTGGCCTAAACCTATAATACTGGCACTTGGGAGTGGGAACAAGAAGATCAAAAGTTCAAGGCCAACCTTGACTACATAGTGAGTTTGTGTGCCTAGTGCTTGCACAGGCTGGAAGAGGACACTGGATCCTCTGAAACTGGAATTGCAGACAGTGGAGAGCTGCTGTGTGGGTGGCAGGAATTGAACCCAGGTCCTCTGCAAGAGCAGCCAGTGCTCTTAATCATTGAACCATCCCTGCAGCCTCTCCACTAATCTTTTAATAGTATCTTTTGAGCAGAAGTTCTTCATTTTTGTAGTGATGTCATACTTATCAGTCTTCTTCACGAGTACATATTTTTCTGTGTTCACTTCAAGGAATCTTTCACTCTATTGTGAAGATATTCATTTATTCGTGTTAATTTATCACCTAGCAGAAATGTTGGCGGTGGTGTTTGTTTTTCTTTTCTTTTTTTTATTGTCTTTGTCTTTTGAGACAGTGTCCCAAGTGACTGAGGTTGGCCTTGAATTTGTTCTATAGTCAAGGCTGGCCTTGAATTCCTGGACCTCCTGCCTCCAGCTGAATGTTGGGATTACAGTGTGTACCATCATGCCCAGCTACTTTGTAGGAATTTTTGTTGTTGTTTTTTTTTTTGTTTTTCAAGACAGGGTTTCTCTTTATAGCCCGGGCTGTCCTGGAACTCACTCTGTAGACCAGGTTGGCCTCGAACTCAGAAATCTGCCTGCCTCTGCCTCCTAAGTGCTGGGATTAAAGGCGTGCACCACCACCGCCCAGCAGGAGTTTTGAGTGATAGTGTGCCTACTACTACTTTATTATTTTTTTTATTTTGTTATTCATATTTAGGTCTATGATTCACATAGAATTGATTCTTATGTGTAGAGGAGGTAGGGGCTTAAGATTTTCCCTTATGGATATAGATTCGATCCAGCAGTGTTAATCCAAAAAGTCATCCTTTATATGTTGTATTACAGAAACATCTTTGTAAAAGAAGTCAACATATTTATGTGGGCCTGTTTCTGAATTATATGGCTTTGGCTGAATTTACAGCTACAGATAGCTGTTACATGGTTTCCAGTAGATTCAACTTTCTGAAGGCTGAAGGCATTGGGAGACGGGGAAGGCAGTCTATAAATGGATTGTGCATGTGCACATATTCAAGTATTTGTCCAAGGGCCTATCTGTATGAATATATGTAGGTCTGGCGATCTAAATATTTTCTTAGCATCTGTTTGACCATCAGGTCTTCTCTCCTGAGTGTCTATGTGTAAGTGCATGTGAGCATGCATAAATATCTCTGTGAATGTGACTGTTTTAGCAACTGTGTATATGCATGAGTTTGTGTTTGATCTCTGTAGCATCCATCTGTGTGTATCTCTGGGTAGCCAGAAGGGTTTCTCCTTTGCCACATTCAGGGCAGGAGCCCAATCTATTCTACCCAGAAGGTAGGTAAATAAGACTCTCTAGTACACATTCAAGCTGTAGGAATTCAGAAGTAAAATAATAGATGCTCAGATACTTGTAAGCTGGCAAAGCTTGCTGTGTTAAATATGGAAAATAAGAGGCCTATTTCTCCAACATCACACAGTGAGTTAATGCCAAGCTGAAGTCAGAACCCTGTCTAACTGGGTGTGGTGACTCACACCTGAGATTCAAACTCCTGCAAGTTTGAGGATAGCCAGGCTACATACTGAACTCCAGGCCAGCCTGGGCTATAGCCTGGGCTACAGCTTGGATGTAGTATGAAAGGTTTAGAAGGTATGGAGGAACTTGAGAATGATATGCTCAGAATAGGTAGGGAGAAGGGGAGTCAGGGCAGAGATAACTTGAAGACAGGCATCATTAGCCTTAGGTTTGTGGGTTCTGCTCTAGGAGCTATTGAAGGTTTTTTTTTTTTTTTTTTTTTTTTGGTTTTTTTTTGGAAGGGTGGGTTTTTTTTGCCCTGGCTGTCCTGGAACTCACTCTGTAGACCAGGCTGGCCTCGAACTCAGAAATCCGCCTGTCTCTGCCTCCTGAGTGCTGGGATTAAAGGCATGCACCACCACTGCCCAGTGCTATTGAAGTTTCTAAGCAGGGAAGTAAATATGATCAGAATTGTGGGGAAAAAGAAAATCTGTTGACTTAGAGAGTGGAAGATTGGTAAGCAGTAGACGCACCAGCTTAGAGGTTGGCTGTTCTAGGCCACAGGTGAGCTGTGGTGGTGACTCCATGACACCACAGGTAGCAGTAGCAGAAACTGAAGCTGGATTCCAAAGAGATGTAGGACTTGGTGATAGGCCGCATCCATATGTGAGGGTGAGGCAGAGAGATGGGCCCACGCTTCCTGCTTGTCAGCATGGTTGATGGGGAGGGTCGAAGAGGAGCGGGTTTATGCAGGAGAGGGATTCTGTATAGACATGCTTAGTCCAGCTGCTAGTTCACTCACGACCACGGCTCTTTTCTGCCTTCTTACTTCAATAGGAATGCTCCAAAATGGCAAGAAATTCGATTCATCCAGAGACAGAAACAAACCTTTCAAGTTCAGAATTGGCAAACAGGAAGTCATCAAAGGCTTTGAAGAAGGCGCTGCCCAGGTAGGCTGAGGATGCACACTAAAGGTTTTAAGGAGGCTGAGGATTCAACTAAATGGGTTTTAGGAGGCCCTTAAACAGACTTCACTGTCTTAACACCACCCACAGGGTGCAGCAACGCCACCTAGTGTTCACGTCCGGCTCTGTCCTTCCCCTCTTCTGTGGCTGACACGTCTGTCTTACCCCAGGCATTCCTCCTAGGATTGCTTGAGCTGGCTGAAAAGGCCAACAAGCTGTCTGAGCTAAGAAGAGCTAGAGATGGATAAGCCAAGAAGTGCTTTGGTTTTTGCTTTTTAACAGTTTTGAAGCTATTTAAGACCTAAAAATATTACAGCAATAGTGAAGCTCCTATATAATTTTCACCCAGCTTCCTCGAATGTTAACATACATAGCATACATACTTGAATACTACAGTAATTCAAGTGGAACATTAACATCAATACGTTAGCCAGTCAACTCGAATGTTTGGTAGTCTTTGAAATTCAGACTTCACAGCTCTCTTACTAATGGATGTCCAGTGGGTTGACAGTGCTGGTGGCTTTGGTTCCAGCTCTCCCTCAGTTTTTCTGGGAAGCCATAAGATGTTCCATTCCTGTAGCTTTGCCTCTGTCACCTTGATGTGGCCTTTAGTTGTCAAATCTTAACTATTCCTGTCACAAGTGCATTCAGAGCTATTACACATTCCTCACAGGCTACCTCTGAAGAGGACCAGGGACAGTTATGAGCAGATGCATGTATAGGGCCATAGCTTGATAACCAGTAACATTTGTTGCTTGAATATTATTTTGTGGCTGTTAACTGCCCCATAGTCAAGTCTAATTCGAGGCTGAATTTGCATGTTTAAGTTCTTGGCTTCACTTTACTGTGCCACGAATAAATTTAATTTCAGATTGTTGGAATTACCCTAAAGATGGTTTTGGGGGAAATGCCATAGTTATCCTACTTTTTTCTTTTAAATCAAGCTGGGTCCTCTTTCTCCTCTCCCCATCTGCCCCCATCCCTGCTAGATGAGCTTGGGGCAGAGGGCGAAGCTGACCTGCACCCCTGATGTGGCATATGGAGCTACTGGCCACCCCGGTGTCATCCCTCCCAATGCCACCCTCATCTTTGACGTGGAGCTGCTCAACTTAGAGTGAAGCAGGAAGGAACTGGAGGTGGCTGGAGATGCCTCCTGCACTCTGTCCTAGCCTGCTCTCTCTGCCACTGGGACGGCTCCTCCTATGTAGGGCTCTTGATCAGTGTGCTGACCCCACCGCCTCTCCACACTATCTGTTCTTCCTGGCCAATGTGCTCTGTATGTGTCAGCCATTCAACTGTCCCCATACATCTTTGCTTGGGAAAACTTTAGTTACAGATCTAAACATTTCAGACTGCGCATTTTGTGTGTGATGCATGTAGTAGCCATTCCTGATCATAGGACACAGATCTTGTTTGCACAATCTGTATTGCCTTACCTGCACTTAAGCCAGACATACAAGGTGCTCAGACATGCTGTACATGGTTACATGGAGGGACTTGAGCCAGTTACCTTTGCTGTCACTTTCTCATCTTCTGTCGGCTGCTCACTTTAAGCACTGCCCTCTTTGGAAATACTATGTAAAATAAAGGCTCTGTGCTTGGCATCTTCCTGTCCATCATGTTGTGGGAGGTTCTTTAGTGACATACAAGCCAACAGACCTTGGTGAAAAAGAATGAGAGAGGCCTTCCAAGTAGCTAAGAGAGTGTATATAACAGCTTCGTGAGCAAATTGTTCATGCTGGACCTATAGAGAGGCTCCCAGGCTGACCTAGAACTCCTTCAGCCAGCCTCCTGACTGCTGTCATTACAGGTGCATGTATACTACTACCAGGTCTAGTTTTACTTTTTAAATAAAATGATCGTAAATCCTCTAAGCAACTTTGGAAGTTAGCTTCTACTCTACTAAACTCATCAGCTTGGAGTCCTCTG
Source organism: Grammomys surdaster (assembly GCF_004785775.1). Taxonomy (NCBI): domain Eukaryota; kingdom Metazoa; phylum Chordata; class Mammalia; order Rodentia; family Muridae; genus Grammomys; species Grammomys surdaster. The sequence continues at coordinate 10,561 of NW_021604942.1, forward strand.
CATAAGTAAGCCAGCATCCTAGCAATCCCATGTGGGATTTGCTCTCCCAAGGTGGTCCTGCAACTTCATCTGTTTGAAGAGATTGAGGGATGAGCTTCCCTCACTAGACAGACGCTGTGTGCATCTGAGCACATACATATGTTAAAGGCTTGAAACTTTGGACTCACACACTCTGGGAAGTTACTTTTGAAAAAAACAAAGTGTGGTTCTGGCGTTATTTTCAATACTTAGTTACATATAGATTTGCTCTAGCTTTGATAATAATGTGGCGTGTGTGTGTGTGCCTCTGCATGTGCATGCGTGCAGGTACGAATGGAGGTCAGAGCACAACCTAGAACGGGAATCCTCAGGAGCCATCCATCTTGTTCATTTATTTACTTATCTATTTATTTGAGACAGGATCTCACTGTGTATGATTTATCTGAGACAGAGATCCCACTGTGTAGCCCAGGCTGGCCTGGAACTCAAATGAACAGAGATCTATCTGCCTTTGTCTCTCAAGTGTTGGGATTCAAGATACACTAGTTTACATCATGTAACATTCCATGAAGGATAATGGCCACAATTGAGGCTATTTTATCTTCTCGTCATCCCCAGGAAGTCATGCATAAATCCCTCTGCTGAGGCTGAGGGGTTCACGAAAAGGTAGTGCTTTGGATGAAATCATGAATGGAAAAGAGTTACCTTGCTTTTACTCATCCATGGCCAAAGGATGGTGTACCCGTTCCTTTTTGGGGTGACTCCTCTGGAATGTCCTGCTTCCTTACTCTCCTTGATGACTCCAACACCTATAATTCCTCAGAACTCAGTCTATTATAGAAGACACACCATACTTTCTGCTGCGACACCAACAGGATGAGCAAAAAATGACATCAAACATGATTTCATGGGCCCACTGCAGGGCACACAAAAGATCTGTCCATGGTAGTATAGCCTGGGTGGCAAGAGGCTACGACACCTATTAAGAAACCCTAAAAATGCAAACTTACTAGCTAGCACCGGAAGGATACACGAGACTTTACAGGTAAGCTGAGAAATGACTGCTTTCTTAAGTCTTTGGAAGATGATGTAGAAAATCATGACACATGCCAAAGAGTTTAGATGGTATCCTGAGAGAGCCATTATAGGTTGGTAAGCAATAGACCAGCATTAAGATCCATGTCCTGTCAGTTGTTTCCAAACTGCTGCTCAATCAATCTCAAGAGTTGTTAGAATCTTGACTCAGCTCACTGAAAGTAAAGCAACTTGGACACACCTGCCCAGGTGAATACGGGGACACCAATTGCCCCTTGCACTTTCTATTCTTTAAGAAAGGAGTTCACTGTATAGCCTAGGCTGGCCTGAAATGTATGACCCTCCTGCCTCTGTCTCTTGAGTGTTTGGATTATTGGAGTGTGCCACCATGTTCAGCTTTGCCCCCTTACACTCTAAACTTGGTTTAAAAACCTGAACTTTAGATGGCTGGTACGTAAGACAATCATCAACTAGAACCCTAGGTTTAGCAACACACCTCCTGCAGAGAGGCTCAGTGTCTGGCCCAAGTCTAAGCTCTTGTAACTAAATCACAGAATTCCAGACAATCCGAGTGAATTTGTTTTCTGTAGTGCTGGAGTCAAGCCCAGTGCCTGGTTCCGAAAGCCCTCTTCTGTTGAACTATATCTCCAGCCCGAGTGTTAAAACTCAACTTTGGGTCATGAAGTTCAGCAGATAGACACACAATCCAAATGACTGACTGTTCCTAACTGCTAATAGAAGAAAATTTTCCTGGTTATTAACAGCATTGGCAGCGAGTTGGCTGCCACTAGGAGACCTGGCTCTCCTGACAGTCTAATTTCAGTTGTCTTGACAAAAGGGTCTTTCAGAACACCATCTACGTCTGCAAACACCCAAGCCATAGCAGGCACTACAGAATTAGTAAGGAAATCATAGAGGCACCCACAAGAGTTACATCTGTGGCCCTTTATCTGCCCACCCTTCTTAGAAATGGCTTTTTGCTGCCTTTAGTGCCATGGTGGTTCATGGCTTTAATCTCAGCACTCAGGAGGCTGAGGCCAGGATATCTCTGAGTTTGAGGCCAACCCAGCCTACAGAGTGAGTTCCAGGACAGCCAGGGAAACCATGTCTTAAAAGGGGGTGAGGGTGG
>NW_021604942.1:12803-23590 GCF_004785775.1 Grammomys surdaster
TTTTTTTTGAGACAGGGTTTCTCTGTGTAGTCCTGGCTGTCCTGGAACTCACTCTATAGACCAGGCTGGCCTCGAACTCATAAACCCACCAGCTTCTGCCTCCCAAGTGCTGGGATTAAAGGCGTGCGCCACCACTGGTTCTGGGTATTCAAAACAATCAGTCCACATGTCTCCATTTGACCCGTACTTGAACTATAAAAAGAAAATTTATAGCTGTCTTCTCCTAAGCTGTCAAGCCACAATGAATCTGACAGTTGTCAGTCGTCCCATGTCATGGAAACTCCTACAACTAAGTATTTTATTTTATTTAGGGCAAAGACATATTGTGAGCTAAGTCCAAACTATATAGATAGTTAATAATGAAAAGGAAAGTCTGTGTAATTACAGCCTTGGCCAAGTAATAGGACCACTCTCTAAACAGCTTGCTCTCAGATTTCGGAGTCATTACTATGTGATGGACCTCTGCCGTAAGTATAATGACCTGTTGTAAGGACAAGGGTTACCACACTGACAGGTGTCTGGTTCTTTGTGGCTCTGATACCAGACCTTTCATGTCTTTGTTTTTTGAGACAGAGTCTTACTCTGTAATCCAGACTGACCCAGAATTTACAACATAGCCTAGTAAGCTAGTGGTGATGCTCCTGCCTCAGCTTTCCCAAGTGCTGGGATTATAGCTGTGTGCTATACTAGATTTTTATGAGAGCATTTTATTCAACCAACAGGATGAATTTTGGCATCCTCCTGTGTGACCTACTCATTGGATTGTTACTAGTTAAAAATAACAAGTTTAAGCAGATATGGTGGTACATGCCTTTAATCCTAGAACTTGTAAGCAGAAGCAGGAAGTGATCTCTGTGAGTTGGAGGTCAGCCTAGTCTACATGGAGAGACCCTGTCTCAAAAACAAAACAAAACAAAACAAAACAGACAAAATAAAAAAAAAAAAACCCCAAGTCTACAAGTTCCTCAGAGTGTGGTAAAGGCATCTGCTATCAAGCCTGACAAACCAAGTTCAATCCTCAAGACCCACCTGGTAGAAAAAGAGAATCAGCTCCTAGAAGTCATTCTGATTTCCACACATGTGCACATTCACACACATACACACACAAGAAATAAACAAGTATTCAAAGAAAAAAAGAAAAGTCAGTGTTCTCAAGGACCTCAGTCCCTAGGCTCATCTACAGTCCTGCTTGTGGGTCTTCTGATTTGTTTTTTACTGGTATTAAACAGAAGTGAGTTTAAAAGAAAACACTGACATATTTTACAAAAGCTACAAGTTTATTAACATAATATTTGCTAATGCTAGAAAACTTTCAAACAAGTCATTCTAGGTCTTCAATAAGAAATCACACTATTCAGTATTAATTAAAAAGAGAAAGGGTAACCGGACCACGCATGGCTGTTATTCATTTGGGAGGATCTGTGTTGATGCCATACTTTTCCTTGAGAAGCTTCAGCTGTTCCTCCTTCTTCTTGGTGTCCATCTTCTGGAATGCCTACAAGTGTGACAAGCACCACAGTTAACTGCTGCACTAGCCTAGAGGAAACCCCCACACCCAGCACCGACCTCTCTGTTGAGTGGGCTGCACTCACCCGGTTAGCATTGTAGTACAAAACCACAAGATATCTGTTGCAAACATTGAATCCCGATAGATGGTCGCAGGCATTCTTAGCATCAAAGATGTCTTCATAGACCACATATGCTGTTCCTCTGGTTTCAGGTGTATTCCCTCTGCACAACAGTTAGAAGACAGTTACCCAAGCACCAACAATTTCCAGTCTTTCTGAACCTGTAACTGGGTCTTGTTTATTTTGGCATTGAATTCTTAAAAATACAAACGACATATCCAAGCCCTCCATTCCAAGTGCTGTCTCTACTGCTGGGTTCTACTCCCAGCCCTGTAAGAATGGTCTGGAGACAATAAACAGAAGTTTAAGTAATTTGAAATCAACCTGAAAAATAGCAGAGAGAATAAGCACTATGAACAGATATGCGAGCAGAGTGTGAGCTTTTTGAGCTAGTGTGTTCTGCAGTGGAATATCTCAAGACTACGAGAAAGCTGCGTACGCATGAGCACAACCAACGCTGCGTGAAACTTGCACACACTGTGCTCGTTTCTTGTCTTCCCTGATTCTCGTGCTCAGAGCAACTCCTTAGGCTTGAAGTAGGGACAGTACCTAGGACTGATGGCCTGCTAGCCAGCAATGGCTAACCAAGGCTCTCTGTACTCCCAAGGTTGGGCAAACAGCTTCTGCTGAAAAGGCAGAAGTATACCAGCAGGCAGAGTTATCTCTGAGCCAGGCAAAATGCTGGCAGGTGGGAGCCTTTACCCAGTTGCAGGCTAGTCCTGGGATTACTACTCCTTGCCTCACCTTCTCTTAACCCCACAGGCTTCCTCGGAGAGCTGGGGAAGTGAGAGAAGCCACAAGAGCCCTGACCTGCAGGCAGCACGTGGCCAAGGTGAATGTGTATAGCTATCGGAGTCCACTTTCCAATGGTCTGGAATAGAAAATAGACCCATGTGCAGCCATGAGATAAGGTTTGGGACTGTGGGCTGACTCTTCACCTGCCAAAGTCCCTGCATAGGTAGAGGACAGGCGGCAGACACACAGTAGGTGGAGCATCTGCCAGACTTCCCCAGAGCAAAACACTATTCTGTCTCAGAAGGACAAGTAAAAACATGTAAAAGTCTACCTTCAAAATTGTACCTTTGGAGCTGGGAGGTAGTGGCATGCACCTTTAATCCTGTCACTCGGGAAGCAGAGGCAAGGGGATCTCTATGAGTTCAAAGCCAGCCTGGTCTACAGAGTGAGTTCCAAGACTATTATAACAAAGAAACCCTGTCTCAAAAACAAACAAACAATTGAATCTCTGGGCATGGTAGCACATACTTTTAGTCCCAGCACTTGGGAGACAGAGGTAGGTGGATCTCTGAGTTCAAAGCCAGTCTAGTCTACATAGTGAGCTATGCAGAGACTCTGTCTCAAACAGCACCCCCGCCCCTAAAAGGGACAGGGATTCAGTGTCATTTGCTGTGGAAATACAGTGAGACCCTGTCTCAAAACAAAACAAAATTGTAACTCCTGTCCCTACTCAATCCAGACCCTGCTTAGAGGCAGGGAAAGAACAGACAGAGGGGCGGGTGCGGCCATGGAGTCCAGTGCCGATGAACTTATTTTATTAAGTTGCCAGGACCTGACAGGAGATGTTTGTTTCAGACAAGTATACCCTATGTGGTCTACGCTGCCCTTGCCTTGAGCTTGTAATCTTCCTGCCTCAGTCTCCAGGGCATTACCACGTCCCACTCGAGGATGGATTTTCTGTTTTATTCTCTTGGTATAGTATTAGTAACTATTAACAGCTTAATCATTTTCAGGATTGTATTAGGTATGCAAGTTGAGAACTGTCCAAGATGTGCAGAGACATTTGCATTCCTTTACAGCAAACGTTAAAGTTTCTTTTCTTTTATTCCAGACAAGATCTCCATCCATATGCAGCCTAGGTTGCAAACTCATTCTATCCATGTTAGCCTCCCAAGTGTTGAAATTACAGACCACCCAACCCAGCTCAAAAGTGTAATGTTTTATCACCATAGTGCCTCGCAACATACAGCACTTGCTAACATTCATTTGGAAGCTAGAGATCTACTTTCTCCCGTTTAAAGACAATATCATCGCTATCGCGTGCATATGTACTAGGTACAGCACGTGCCACAGCATGGGTGTGGAGGTCGGAGAACTTCTTGAATCACTTGTCTTGCCACTTTGGGTTCCTAGCAGGAGCCTTTACCTGCTTGACACAGGTCACCAGTCCACCCTTTCTCCTATTAACTCAGTCACACATTCATCCTCTGTGAAGTCCTTTCCTCCTATTTATTCTTAAGAACTACAAGAGGGACAAAGTCTAACCAGATGCTTTTTTTTTTAATTAATTTCTAGGGATTAAACTGGAGTCCTTTCACATACTAGGCAAGTGTTCTACTACTGAACTATATATAACCAGCCCTTAACCTGATTTTATACATTCTCCATTTCAGGGGTCCCGGCCCTCATTATCAACCTCACACCTTAAAATCTACACCATCATTTGAATTTTAAAGCATATATTCGGGCCCGGCGGTGGTGGCGCATGCCTTTAAATCCCAGCACTTGGGAGGCAGAGGCAGGCGAATTTCTGAGTTCGAGGCCATCCTGGTCTACAGAGTGAGTTCCAGGACAGCCAGAACTACACAGAGAAACCCTGTCTCGAAAAACCAAAAAAAAAAAAAAAAGAAAAAAGAAAAAAGAAAACAAAACAAAACAAGCATGTATTTGGGATGTGCCATGTAGTGAGCACTGAGCTCAGTGACATTTCCCGACTGGTAGTAAACAGGAATTACAAAGCTCATCCCCAACTCAGCCTCTGGCCACTTTACACAACACTGAGCTCAGTGTCATCTGTCCTATATTATGTGTTTTTAAAAAGGATTTATCTGGGTCAGGCCGTAGTGACTATACCTTTAATCCCAGTACTCAGGAGGCAGACAAAGGCAGATCTCTGAGTTCAAGGCTAGCCTAGTCAGTCTACACAGAGTTCTAGGACAGCCACCTCTACACAGAGAAACCCTCTCAAACAAACAAACAAACCAACAAACAAACAAACAAAATATGTGCATGTTGTGTGCAGAGTGTTTGTATGTCGAGCAGGTCCCCTTGGAGGCCAGGTGTAGGATCCACCTGGAACCAGAGTTACAGGCAGTTGTGAGCCACCCCATGTGGGTGTTGAGAACAGAACTTGGGCCCTCTGAAGAGGAGGAAGCATTCTTAGCCAGAGTCATCTTTCCAACCCCTATGCGTGATTTTAATAGGAAAGGTAACAATATTAAAAGGCTGTAAACAAATATAAAGTATCATGTGTCTACTACATGTCAGGTAGAGGAGTGATCAGTTATCCTGGTGTGTGAAGAAGCATGGCGAGGTTTTACCAAGTTCCATTCTACAAAGTCAGTACTAGCTGGGCGGGGGAGGCCCACATCTTTAATCCTAGCACTCAGGAGTTTAAACTCTCTTGAGTTTAAGGCTAACCTGGTCTACACAGTGAGTTCTAGGACAACCAGGGATACAGAGAAACCCTCTCTGAGAAACACAAAATCAGTACTGCACAGTGCTTGGCACCTAGTAAGCACCAGAGTAGATCACAGGGAGGGAAATGAAGATCAGCTGTTTCTCATTCTTCAGTTAAGATCCAGGCTCTTGTGCCTCAAAATTCTATGACTTTATTCAACAATCACTGCATTCTCCTAGGATGGGCAGCAGAACTAACAGTGAAAGGTAAGTATCACCCCTTCCTTCCTTCAAGCAAGAGAAAGACATTACATAAAAAGCATGAATCCCAGATCATATGAGACACATGAGGAAAGGAGAACTACTTTACCTGGGGCTCAGGGGAACCTCTCTGAAAAATCCTCCCTGAAGCTGAATATAGGCTCAGAAGGAGCCAGATCAGAGCGGCTGAGCAGCCCGAGAGAAGCTCGGAAGCCGAGGCCCGAGCTGCTGTGGCTTTGTTCGTGCCCCATGCCCCATGCCCGAGCTGCTGTGGCTTTGCTCGTGCCCCATGCCCCATGCCCGAGCTGCTGTGGCTTTGCTCGTGCCCCATGCCCCATGCCCGAGCTGCTGTGGCTTTGTTCGTGCCCCATGCCCGAGCTGCTGTGGCTTTGTTTGTGCCCCATGCCCGAGCTGCTGTGGCTTTGCTCGTGCTTTGGCTGTACTTTACTACCAAGCTGTAACCCCTGTCATGTTTTCTACCACACTATACTGTCCAGACTGGTCTCAAACTTGCAGTCTTTCTGCCTCTGTCTCCAATGTGACTCTGATTACAGGTGTGTTCTAGCATGACTAGTTCTTATGTTGTGGTTTTGGTATCATTCTCTAACTTCAACTTAAACATCTCTCAAGTGAGGGCTGTAAGTAAGCTTTATAATGCCTTCATAAATTAACCACAGGCATGCTACTATTTTATTCATTTATTTTCTTTTTACAGTATTGAGGATTGAACTCAACTAATAAGCTGTTTCTCCAGCCTATTCATTGGCTCATGTATATGAGTGGTTACTATGGATCCTGCAGCAATGCTATCAACACAAAGCCTGGAGGCAGTCACCTCTGCCCAGAAAGACAGGTGAGTTCATGGGCAGTGGCATGACCGTGTATTAACTACTAAGCCTTAGGAGTAACTAAGTAACTAAGTTATGGTAACAAAGGGATGGACAGAGAAGGTTCAGGGGCTTTATGGAGAGTGGTGATAAATGTACACACTGTGTAATTTGATCCAAGCTAAGTGTCTCATAGCCCAGATAGATGAAACATTCTGCCCAGTTTCACCTAACTGGCTGCTTGTCACATGGCTAGTTACAGGCATTAATGGCAAACCACTGTTCCCTGGCTCCCAAATCAGAAGCTATCTACATATTATTCTTTGTTCTTTGAAGGACCTGGAGTTCTTGCATCCCTCAAAATATGGACAAAATGTATTCTGTAGGGAGTACAAAGCCCTTAGCAGCTGCTTAGAGAACTGAGACCTTCTAAAGAGAGCACCTGTTCTATGATATTTTTGTTTCCTCCTCATTCTGCTATTAATGGGAATGCATCACAAATGATGATATCTTCCCAGGAAGCAGTGTACTCCCAGGAGAGATGGGTCATTTGAAAGCAAAGGCCTTAGGCTCTCATAGTCCCAAAAGCCAGGAAGGGGCTCTGACGTTATAAAAAGAAAATCTTTGGCTTGATTTGAGCTGTGGTCTTAAGAAATCCAGGCTGACCTCAAAATCACTGTATAGATGAGAATCACCTTCAACTCTTGCCTCCATCGCACAAACTGAGCTGATAGGCATGTCCCAACATACTTACTTCAGAAAACTTATAAAAAATACAGTGGGGTTGGGATTATAGCTCAGAGGCCAGTACCTGCCTAGCATGTACAGGGCCCTGGGTTCAAACCAACAGGACCTTCCCAACGATGCCTTCCTAAAGAGAAATACCGTGATTAGAAATAAAAGCTTTAGAAATTCTTCCAGAGGTACCCATAAATGGCACAAGTTCAGGTACTGTATAGTTTAATGGTTCCATTCAGGATTAGAAGATTTCATCACTATATATTACATGATAGAAGAGAGGAACTTTTACTCAAGGGTCTTGTAGTCACACTGTAAAACAGACACATGATCACATACCATACAGTGCAGTACTGCTGCCAGCTACAATTCTGAGATTATAGATTAGGCAACTATATCCTTTAAGTAACATTTTAGGTCTCAGAAAGACTTACACTCTGATTTGACGAATAGGTCCGTATTTCCCAAATATATCATACATTTCTTCTGCTGTGATTTTGTACGGCAAATTCCTTATATACAAAATCCGATTTACTTCAGGTGGGAGGCGAATCTAAAATGAGAAGTAAGTATCATTGTACTGAAAGACAGCACTGTGGCCATGATAAAGACCCCAGTGATGCCAAAAAAGCCAAGAGTAAGAACTACCGCCGGATGCTCCTCAGAAAAACAGCAGAGGGAAGTCTATCAGGAGGAATGGAAACCCTGGTTTTTGGTCATTCTAATTTAACAAGAAGTATTTCCCACCTCACTTACACATTCTTAATGTTTCCTGCGAAAGACAGTAAAATCCCACTCATAAGCCTTCTTATGTCTTATGAACCCGTGACTTCTCTTGTTCTTACAGGCTTTCCCTTCCCACCGGCTTCTAGTCCTTAGTTGAGCAGCTAATCTGGCCCTCCCAATCCACACAAAACAAAGTTCAGGACTCTACTTACTCACCAAACAGTTACTAAGTGCCTTTTAAATGTACCCAGTGGGCTAGGTACTAAGAGAGACGTCGTGAAGGGCAGACAAGGTGTCAACCTTCCCTGCACTTCCCAGCTCTCTCTGTATAACTGACTCGTGTTGTTATAGGACGCCCAGACCCGAGCTACCCCTGCAGTACTCTGCCCAAAGTGCCTTTACTGACATCTTCTCACTCCAGCGTCCCCTTGTCAGCCTTCTAGGGCGCTTGGCTGTGTTCCTCCTCTCAGCTGTATTTCCTCCTATCTTTGACATTAATACTGTCCCACAGTTTGTTGCTAGTCTTGGCCTGTTTTATACTCCTCACTCTTAGATCCTTACTCTACACTGCTCACTCACAGCTCACTCTTAGCTACTACAGGCAACTATATACCACACAAAAAAGTCAATAATTACTTATTAAACTGACACAATTTTTGGCGTGAAGCTAAGTATTATATGAATGAAAGAATGAAATATTTACTCTCAGGCTGGCGAGCTGGCTCGGCATATGAAAGGCACTTGCCAGCAACCCTGATTACCTGTTGATTCCTCGATTCCACATGGTGGAGCACTGGCTCCCAAACTGTCCTCTAACCTCTACATGTGCTTTGTACCACATGTACATACAGACAATAATAAATCAACATAAATTTAAAAGAGCTTGTTCCCTACCTTCAAATGAGTAGTGGTGATAATGATTAAACAAACTATAAAAGTTTAAGATTTCCAGGTCAAGTTTTATAATCAACAACTGTCACACAAATATATTTCTCCAGTAAATCCACTTTCTCACTGTGCAAAACACTGTGTAAGTCTCTCTCTTCTCTCCTAAAACTTCACCACCATCGTTCCCTGTAAAATTTGAAAAGGCTCTATATTCTTCTCAGCCAACACAGGAGATGACCTTGGCTCCTCACTTCTTGAAGAAAACAGGTATGGCCAAATGGTAACTATATATTCCTGTTGCTAAACTTTATCCACTCATGACCATCCATTTTTCTTCTATCGGTATACCAACCACTCCCTTCTTTAATTATTTTTGGTTCCTGTCATGGTTTGAGGTGTTGGGAACCAAATCCCCAGACTCATGCATGCTAGGCAAGCACTCTACCACTGACCTACATTCCAGCTTCACTCGGGGTTTAACAAATTGTTTTTATTGGGTCTCTCTCATTCTACTGGCTCACTCTCGCTGGTATATAAAAAGCACTTTAGGTATCTTTAGAACAATTCAATTTCTCTATTAATAAGAAAAATCATAGGACCAACTCTTAATCTCCAACCATCTTTTCATTCTACAGGAACCAAGGTTTCATTCACTGAAATGATTCACATAATCACAGCTGCCCAAACGCTTCATCAGAATATCCAATGGTTAATTATGTGTCTCTGTTTCTGTGTGATTCTAAATTTTAACCATTTCCTACTTTCTTGAAAGAATATTTTTTCCTTAAAGATTTTGATAACACTCCGCTCACTGACAACAGTAGAACATAAGTCCAGATTGTTCGTTTAATTCACTGCTGTGTCCCAACACCTAACACTGGCATGTGGCACACAGGAGGTGTTGAATAAATACAAGATGAATTGCTTCCCGTTTGTAAGACAAGAGACACAGCGTTGCTTACATATACTAACAGGATTCCCAAAGTTCTACATTCGAGAAAAATCCCAGGTTCCAGCTGGCAATGAACCAAATAGATACTCGGTACGTCTATGTTATCGCCTTTTTGGACTCAGAAGATCCTAACGCCTGGTCTTAGCTGTGGGTCAAGCAGCAGAGTCTGTAGGCCTTACATGGTCACTGATACCAAGGGGCTCTAAATAGGGGTGGGGCGAAAAGTCGCTCATGGAACACACCCCTGAGGACTGAGGCCAGGACAAAATCTTCTCTGACTGAACAGATAATGAGCTTCCTCACCAGTGGGCGAAGGGACAAAAAACGCTCCCCACACACGCTGTGACAGTCAAGCAACGACATCGCTTCCCTATCGCGCAGAAAGCACGGTACTCACATTCGCCCTCTTAGCCGCTTGCATCGCCATCTTGGCGGGCTGATGTAGATTACCGTAAGATCCCTCTGAATATTTCTAAAGCTCGATCGTCTTCGTGGGCGACACGGCGTCACATACAGAGTATTTACAGCCAGGTAGTGCCGGAAGCTGTTACAGCACTGCCGGAAAGTCCGCGTCTCAAACTAGGATGTGTTAGAAAAGATGCTCCAAGTCAAACTACAGAGAAGGCATTCTCAGGCCGGAAGGCGGAAAAAGCAAGCTCCAGTACGCTTCCGATACCGGACCGGAAGGGGCGGGGCGAGTGAGATTGAAGGGAAGTGTTCCGCTTGAGGGGGTGTGGCTTGAGGACCGAGGGAGGCGGGGTCCATGAGAGACGCTATCCCAGGGTCCACGACGTAGCGCTTAGATCGCGGAGGGATGCCTGGCTGTCTAGCGCTCCCAAGAGGGTTCCCAATCTGAACTTTACTAGGAAGGCCGATCCCGGATCCTGGGCCTCAGATCGCGCTTTACCTGACGATCGAACTCCCTCACCCGGCTCCCGCGGCCCCTGTTCACGCAGACAGAGCACACCGCCCGTCACATACACCTTTTTATTACCTTAGACCAGCTTTACAGGAGCGGACTTGGGAAAAGAGCCCACTCCCAAGTTTGCTCTGAAGTCCTTCACTGCGGCAGCTCCAAGACGATTTTTACCCACGTTCCTGTTAGCCTCTACATATTAGCCGCTTGAATACCAGTTGCCGGGTAGACTCTGTCCAGAACCGGCAGCAGACGTTGTCCGTAGAGAAGGGCAGAATCTGCTCCGTGAAAATTTTCACCAGTGTTTGTATTAAGGAAAAGAATATCAACCTGAAGACAGGCCTTAACCCTGCTATTCCCCACCCTGCCTAGACTTAATGTTCTCCGAGTATCTGAAACAGATACCCTTTTATTTCATGAAAGAGCATGCTTACAAA
>NW_021604942.1:23690-70178 GCF_004785775.1 Grammomys surdaster
GTGTAGCCCTGGCTGTCCTGGAACTCACTCTGTAGACCAGGCTGACCTCGAACTCAGAAATCCGCCTGTCTCCCAAGTGCTGGGATTAAAGGTATGCGCCACCACTGCCCGGCCATTCTGATGATGCAAAGCTACATGGTGGCAGTTTAGATAGTTTTTTTTTTGTTTTGTTTTTTGTTTTGTTTTTGTCATCTTAGGGCATGTGGGAGCTGTTCCAGCTCTCATAGGAGAGACCACTCAGGCTCAGCTGCAACCCAAGACCCAAATACACTCATCTTCCAATCAAGTCAGGCTCTTCTTGATCTATTTACATCACAGCTCTGGTACTGGAGTCGCACTGTAGATACTTCTGTTGGGACTGGGCTTCACAACTTTGTGACTGTTATTGTTATTTGTTTGCTTTGTTTTGTTTTATTCACTTTCTGTCCTGATCAAAGCCCCTCTCCCTTCCTCCCAGGCCCAGCTCCTCTCCATCTCCTTCCTTCTCCTCAAAAAAGGGGAAGCCTCCTAATACCAACCTGCCCTGACAAGATCAAGTCTCAGCAGGACTGAGCTCATCCTCTCCCACTGAAGTCAAATAAGGCAGCCTAGCTAGGGAAGGGGATCCAAAGGCAGGCAATAAAGTGAGAGACAGCCCCACTCCTGTTGTTAGGGAACCCATATGAAGAAGCAAGTTAAACATCTACAAATGAATAGGTCCTGACCACACATGGTTGTGGTTTAGTGTCTGTGAGCCCTCATGGGCTCAGGTTAGTTGACTCTGTAAGTCTTCTTGTGGAGTCCTTGATTCCTCTGCTTCTCTCAGTCCTTCCTCCCACTCTTCCACACGACTCTTCAAGCTCCACCTAATGTTTGGTTGTGGGTCTCTGTATCTGTTTCCATCAGCTGCTAGATGAAGCCTTTCAGAGGACAGTTATGCTAGGCTCCTGTCTGCAAGCATAGCAGAGTCTCATTAATAGTGTCAGAGGTTGACTTTCTCTATATGATGGGTCTCAAGTTGGGCCAGTCATTAGTTGATCATTCGATCTCTGCTCCATCTTTATCTCTGCACATCTTGAAGGCAGGATAAATTTTGGGTCAAAAGTTTTGTGGATGGGTTGATATCTTCCTTCTTCCATTGGAAGTCTTACCTGGCTACAGGATGGCCATTTCAGTCTCCATATCCCCAGCTGCTAGGAGTCTCAGCTTGGGTCACCCCCATAGACTTCTGGGAGTCTTCCTCATCCCAGGTCTCCAGCTCACCCCAGAGATGCTCCCTCCACCAATTTCCATTCTTTCTCCTAGTCCTCCCCCTCCCCACACTTGATCTCCACACTCCTCCCCCCATTTCCCTCCCCACCTCCTCTCCCACCTAGTTCTACCTCCAGTGTCTATTTTAGAACCCCTTCTGATTGAACATTTAAATCAGTGATGATTTTCTGAAGTTGTCTCTGCCTGTTGTAAAGAGAAGTTTCCTTGATGAGGGGTGAGGACTATACTTATCTGTGGATATCAGGACAAATATTTAGATTGTTATTAGGGATTATGCTGATTTAGTTAGGTGGTGGATGTAGGTTTTCCTCTAAGATCCATGACTTCATTAGCCCTGAGCAGGTGGCTAGGCTTCCAGCATCAGGGATGATTAACCTCTTGTTGAGTGGGTCTTAATCCAATTAGAAAACTGCTTATTGCCATCAAGGTATTTGTACCAATGCTGCACTTGTAGAGGTATCATGCCATGTTGGTCATTGTGGTTCATAGGTGTCATAACTGGGTGGGACCCTTGGTTGCTTCCTTTCTTTGAAAGCTTGCATGACACCTTTTGGAACCATGAATGCTAGTCCTCAGGAAGGAGGCATCCAGGTCAGTTCCAGCTCAGGGACCTCTGGGTCCTGTGTCTGATATAGTCAGCAATAGGGATTTACTTACCTTTCAGCCCTAGGAGGCAACAAAGGCAATGACAGCAGGCTTTAATATTTTATAAGTCTCTTGGGGGTAACCTTGACCAACAACTCAAAAGGGCAGTCTCATGCCTACATTAGGATTTTTTAAGGTTGATCCAACTGACATTTAAAAATAGGTAATTCAGCCGGGCAGTGGTGGCACACACCTTTAATCCCAGCACTTGGGAGGCAGAGGCAGGCAGATTTCTGAGTTCGAGGCCAGCCTGGTCTACAGAGTGAGTTCCAGGACAGCCAGGGCTACACAGAGAAACCCTGTCTTGAAACACCAAAAAAAAGGGTAATTCTTGCTATGGGAGATTGTCCTCTGCACTGTATGAAGTTTGGCATCCCATCATTCTCAATGGTATCTATAACAATGGTCTTTAGACATTGTCAAATGCTCCCTGAGTGACACTATTGGGATACTATCTGATTAGGAGGATATACAACCTGCCAGACACATGGCCGCCTGCACCAGAGCCAGTACAATGTGCAAGTATGTGGTGGACAGATGGTAGAAGGAGAAGTGGAACAGTATGAGCATTGTGAAGAGAGATGGAACTGGAGATGAAAGGGTGGAGAGGAATAGCCTGTTGTGAGTGGCCAGCCTTTCCACCTGAGGCCATGATGAAGTCCAGCCAGTGCTGCCACTGAGAGCCATGTCTGGGCCCATGCAGCTACAGCAGTTGATGATGTTGACCTGCATGGCTCATATTACAATTAGAGACCATGGGGATATTCCTGGTCTGGCAGCATCCTGGGACCAGGTAGGTGTCCAAAGGCTGTGCAGAACTGTCCCTGTCCCTCACTGGTTTTGATGTTTTAGAAAGCTGGTCCCTCTTCTCACCAGTGACTGCATTTGTGAGAGTCCTGTACCTTGCCCAAGCAGAGTCTGCCCTCATTGCTTGAGTATGGGAAATTTGGCCTGGTGACTCCTCTGCCATGAGATGGTACAGGTGGGGAGGTGATGCTCTCCCCTCCTTGCCACCTGCAGTGGCACCAAGGTCATGAGAGTGGGAAAAGCAGGCCCTGCACCTCGATAGAGGAGCTGGCTCTGGAGGTGTGGGTGCAGATGAGCCAGGCTCTGAGGATAAGAGCTGACTCTGCCTCCTGCAGATGGCAGCACTGGGTGGGCT
This sequence comes from Grammomys surdaster, assembly GCF_004785775.1. NCBI lineage: Eukaryota > Metazoa > Chordata > Mammalia > Rodentia > Muridae > Grammomys > Grammomys surdaster. The sequence goes on from NW_021604942.1 coordinate 26,749, forward strand.
AGCTGGAGCAGTGCTGGAGAGGTCACCCTGGTGATATGGATGTGGGAGAGCCAGCTGGCTGACCAGCTCAGCTACCACCCAGGCCCAGATCCAGGGCTTTAAGTTGATCCAAAATTCTATATCATCTGTGAACTGTTGGGGCATGTGAAAGGTCTGGTCCTGATGATACAAAGCTGCAGGATCTCCATGACATGGCACAACAGGATAACTGGGAGGAGTCTTGGTGTAGATTCAATATTGATGTAACAGAAGCTAGAAGCCTGGAACAAGACCAATGACTCATTGCAATGAACATTCTCAAATGAATACTGTGGAACACACTGTGACATACTACAGCTTCCACAATGAGACGTTTCCTATGCTTTGTTTTGTTTATTTGTTTTATTTTCTTTTGGTGGGGAGGTTACAAGGGCAGAGAGCAGATATGAGGGGATGGGGAGATGGGTGAGATTGAAAATGGTCTTTAATGTTCTATTGCTGACAATTAAGCCATCCTTCAGTTTTGCAGATGGCAAAGATTTGGAGACCACTCATTCAATAAAGGATTTGTTCTCAGAATTGCCATTCAGATTCTGAGTTTTAGAATTAGACGGCATTGTGGTCTAGGAGTCGCTTCACAAACCACATGAACACTGCTGACCTCAGTCAGACATGGATGGTTTATTGAATGCATGCCCTAATACTGATCAGATCAGGGACATAGCTCACAATTACCTGAGCTATGACAACAAACTTTTCTCAGGGCAGGCTTATAAACCCACAAAAACTCATACGCAGGTGCAGAAAGTGTTTCTCTGTGGTCACCTCTAACTTAAGGTATTTTAGACATAACAGTTCATATTGACCTTTTACTTGATGGGTCGGTCCTATGTGAAGCTTTGTGGAATTAAGATTAACAAGCCTCATATAGAACATAACAGAGGATGTGGTCAGCATGACCCTGCTCCGAGTCAAATTATTTTTCTGTGTCAATGACTGGCAGGCAGGTTACAGTAACAATATGAAATAGCTGGTGGGCATGGAACAAAATGGCTACAGCTATTCAAAGGTGGGGGCTAGATCTCAACAGACAAAGCTTTTTGAAGACTTACCAGATGATTGTTAGTTATAGCTGCAATCTTGTTACTTAGAGACACCTTGTGCATAGTTTTATACTCAGGAGGGATTCTGATCCTAAAAGTGTTAATTTTGAACACATTTGATAAGATTTATTTACTAAATATGCTTAAATACATTTTTAGTAACATCCAGCTGCTGAAGACTTAATTCATTTATGAAAAACATTCGTGGTATTCTTATTGGCAAAGCTGTTCCTCGTTGTTAATAAAATAAAAATCTCCTTCTCTCAGAAAGGATTTCTCATTTGTCAATTTAAGTAATAATATTCATACATGTCTTGGAACAATCATCTTGTCTCTGGAATTTAAGAAATAATTGATGGTAAAGGTGTGAAGCTTTCCTTTCCTAGATGAATTATAAGATTTTAATTTTTTTAAATATTTATTTTATTTATATGAGTACACTGCTGCTGTCTTCAGACACACCAGGAGAGGGCATCAGAATCCATTACAGATGGTTGTAAACCACCATGTGGTTGTTGGGAATTGAACTCAGGACCTCTGGAAGAGCAGTCAGTGCTCTTAACCTCTGAGACATCTCTCCAGCCAAAGATTTTAATTTTTAAACCATTCATGTATTTTTAACTCACCTATGTGAGTTCATGTGATCTCCTGACATTGGAATTATGTGAATGTGAGTGCTGGGAACTGAACCCAGATCCTCCAGGAGAGCAGCCAATGCTCTAAGCTGCTGAGCCAGTCCGTACAGATTTTTGTCTTTCCCTTTGAGAACACTTTTACTTTACTGTCACAGGACTTCATTTCACAGATTGTAGGACCATGAGAGGCAGCCTGGTTCCTGGTTGAGCTAAAGCTTAGAAACCTGATGACCCTAAAGGGATGGAAGGTGTTTTGCCCCACTCTCGGGGAACCAGGCTCCTGGCACGAGGCTTCAGCCCTTCAAAGATTTGTGGCCTTCAGTCATGTAAGGGCAACGCCCCAAGCCCTTCCACAGGTAGAAGATGTGACCTGTGGTCATGTAGCCCCAAGACAGATCTCCATTTTAATGAGGTACCCAAAGGCCTGGAGGACTTAGCCAATAAACTCCCCTTCCCAGACAAAAGGTATTTTAGCCCCAGGCTCACCCTGAGAAGGAGGGTGTGGCTTTACTCATCCACTTTCTGTCATGATAAGAAATGCCTTAAAACCATGGACTGCCTCTTTTCATTGGTATCTGCCCTGGGCAGCCATAGAGGAGGTCTTTGCTTACAGACCCACCATCTAATCTCCTGGAAAAGGCCTCTCTGTGACCCCAGCCACGCCAACACCAAGGTCAAACCTGCCGCCACCGAAGTCAAGCCAAGAACTCACCCTGTGGGATCCACCCTGGCACACTCTTTGCTCTCTTTTACGCTTACACTTTCAAACTCACTTCTAACACCAGTTTCAGATTCTCAAAGCACCCTGAAGGGGCCTTATATGGGGTGGTTAATTGCTCTTTGCTCTGTGCTCTGGAATTTCTTTATATCTGGATGTATGCAGAGTTCATCACATAACCATATGACTCACAAACCTGCTTACTCTGCTAAACTGTGAGCCTGTCAGTGGTGGAGTGGATGAGGTATTTATTTTCTTTTGGTTCCCTGCTTCTTAGAATTTGGTAAACTATTCAGTATGAGAGAAATGAACTTTAAACTTACCTTTTCCAAAACGCAAACAATTGAATGGCTTCAGTGGGAAAGTTGACCCTTGACAACAAATCTGTGACCCTTAGTGAAGTAGAAATTTCTGGTTTCTTTGGAAACTCAGTTGTGTCACATGATGTTTTTCTGGAAGCTGTGGGAGGATGTTTTGGTGAAGCAGATAGATGCTTGAGAGGGTGTGTGACGTTTGGGAAGAGTATAAGTAAAACCCCACAGACAGTGGAAGGATGAGCCTTGCAGCACTTTCCTGGTCGTCACTGGCCTTGCAGTGCTTCTATGTTCTTCGGTGGTTTTCACTTTGGAGAGAGAAATGCACCAAAGAACTTCCCCAGGCATTCTGGCTGATTCTTGCTGCTTCCACTGACTGATCCCCATGTGGTAGAGCCTTGCAGTTTCTGTGGGATTGTGCAGCTGCTACTGATTCATGTTTGGTGTTTGCTATTTGACTGGACTGCTGGTATCCTGACTATGAAGATTGGAATTGCTCCAAAGACTTACTTCTGTTGAGGTCCACCTATCCTATTAACCATCTTTCTCTCCTACCTTTGGTCATTGGGCTAGAAGGGAGGTTGAAGCATTAAAGAAACCTAAATAAAGAAGGTTTAGAGAAAAATCAAAGCCTTCACATGTAGTGATGAGTTTTTGCTGCACTGCTTTGTGTAATCCAGGTGGATCGCAAGCCCACACCCACCCAGGACCTATCTTTGGATCTGTGAATGAAAGACACGCACACACACTCACAGGCACACATACACACATATTAGCTTATTTTTTCCAAGACTAACAGTAACCAGCTTTATTAAAGATACTTTTCATAAACAATCATGGTATTTCAGGCAGGACATGGGCAGACAATCAACGATATACAAGAACTTCCAAATTCCCTTCTGGTATAGACTACCAAAATCAGAAAGCCACTATAAAACCCAATGAAACCTTCATTCAACGCTTTGAAAACGGGGAGTAGCTTAGAGTGAGGGTTGACATTTCACATTAAGGATGTTGTTTAACAACGTTTCACAAGCCAACTCTGACTTTCAGGAAATGAACATGGCAGAATTATCAATCTGAAGATCCACAATTTTTTATAAAAGGAACCAGTGCTCTTCTGAGAACACTCAGTGATGTCAGTGTAAAGTCCATATCGCCCAATAGACTGGAAAACCAATTTTGGGGGCCAGGTTCCAACAGGTCTCTGGTCTTAAGGGAATTAAGTCTATGTTGATGGTACGGGGGGAGAGCATATAGAAAATGAATTTAGAGTTTTCCCAGACCACAAGGCACCTATGTCAAGACCAGGATTTCTCTCCTAGAAACCAACAGAAGCCTTTCAAAATTATCAAGGAAAGAGGTTTTCATCCTCAATCCAGCTTGGGGGATGTTTTGTTAGTGACACATGATCCTCCCCCCCCCCAACAATGAAGTGTTATGTGTGCTGACAATATAGCTTTAAAAAAAGTAAAACAAAATTCTGCATTTTTATAAAACTTGATAAAAAATAGTATTTCAAAATGTACAGTCACCAGAAGTACACAGTTATCAAAAATGCACACACGTCACTTGGCGTCCCCAGCACCTTCCGCTTTCTGTGCCTGGTCTGTTTTTGCATCTCCATTTTCTGCAGGATTCTTCGCATCCTTGCCCTCGTCGGCTTTCCCCTTCTTCCCCTTGGGTACCTTCTCTCCCTTCTTTGTAGGGGCCTTTTTAGGCTTGGGCTCTGGCTTTGGAGGAGCAGGTTTAGCAGACAACCTTGCAAATCTTCTCTGTGGCTCGTCCTTCACCTTGGCTTTGTCTCCTTTAGCATCCCCTTCAGCCTTTCTTTTGGGCATGGCGGCGGCAGGGGACGTTGACGCTGAACACGGGTATACAGGGGCGCACGGGTTTAGTCCGTCCGGGGGTCATCCTCGCTGCTTCTTCACACTGCTCGGGCTCTGAGGGGGGTTTATAAAGTTTTTACATTAGCTTATTTTTAAAAATGTCTTGGCTACCTCAAAGGCTGGGCGCTCCTAAACCTTCCCTTGCTATCCCAGGCCTAATCAGGGAACTTACCAGTGGCCACTTCCCTGAAATCTCACATGGCTGATTGGCTTTATCTCCTGCTGCTCCTGTGTTCCATCCTTCTTCCCCGAGTCATAGACATCTCTCTCTTTCCTCTTTTTATCTTAGCCTGTGCAACTCTAAGGGTCCTACCCTGTCTCCCTCTGCCTAGCCATTGGCCACTTGTATCTTTATTAATCGATCAAAAACAAAATTGGGGACAAGGACCATTAACATTTGGACACACAGATTCCCGATTGATGGGGAAATGGGGACTGTCATTGCTGAGTAGGGCCTAAATAGCAGCCTGGAGCTTGTACAGACTGGAACACACTGTGCATCACCAAGATCACCCAGGTTCTGAGCAACAACAGGATGTCCAAGACAAAGAACGGTTCATTTTTCTGGACTGGACCTCCTCAAAAGATCTCTATGGTCCATGCTGCCCCTGGAGGCCACTTTGGTGTTAGTGGTCTACTTGCCCAGACCATATTGAAGCCTGAGGTGGAGGCCTACAGCAGCCAGGGCTGTTCTGATGTCCATGGTCCGAGTTAACCGGAAGCCCATGTAAATATCCATGGTCTGTGCCTTTGCAGGAGGAATGACAGCTAGCTTTATAATTTATGGACAGGCATGACTCATGAGGACTCCGTGTCCTGAGAACATCATGCTGTTATGAAGTTTTGCTCTGCTTGTTGCCCTCACATCCCTCTTAATCTAAGAATTATATGGGAACTCTAAGGGGGACTTCTAGCTCCTCACTGGACAGTATCTCTGGCACTCACAAAAATAATGTTTGACCTCTTTCAAGCATTGCTGCTGGAGCAGACTAATGGTTCAATCATCACCCTAGAGAAGAACTTAGAGATACAGGTTTTCAGCTACGACCACCACCCTTAGAAAAATATTTAGAAAAGTAAAATTGTTAATGAAGCAAAGTTAGGATTTTGTTTTGTTTTTGTTTTTCGAGACAGGGCTTCTCTGTGTAGCCCTGGCTGTCCTGGAACTCACTCTGTAGACCAGACTGGCCTCGAACTCAGAAATCCACCTGCCTCTGCCTCAGTGCTGGGATTAAAGGCATGCAAGAATAGGGCCTTTTTAAGGCCAGGGAACAACAATGGCAGCACTGGCTGACGTGACTCTCACGGAGGCTGGATTGGTGATGATTGATTTCTTATACCCATTTTCCCCTCAGCTTCCTGATACGATTTAATAAGAATTGCTGATGAGTAGATGTGCATTCTGAGGATTTAACATAGATATGATTTTTTTAATTCACTTATACTCCAATTGCTGCCCGCTTGCTGGCCCTCCCCTCACACAGTCCCTCCCCCATTCCCCTTCCCCTTCTCCTTTGAGAGGGTGATCACCACCCCACCCCCACCTGGCACATCAAGTCTCTGCAGGGCTAGGCACATCTTCTCCCACTGAGACCAGACAAGGCAGCCCAGCTAGGTGAGCATATTACACAGACAGGCGCCAGCTTTAGGGATAGTCTCCTCCCGTTGTTAGGGGACCCACATGAAGACCGAGCTTCACATCTCAGCTAAGGTCACCCCCGACTGATTATTTTTATATATAAAATGTTAGCTTTGTGATTTTTAAAAGATTCTTACAAGATTACTTTTTAAGATAATAAAGTAATCCTTTCTTTGTAACTGCAAATTGCTGCCTGGCAGTAAGAGAAACTATCTTGCTTGCTCACACTTTGTTAATCTAGAACAATTTGCTAAGTTATGAATGTGGGTTTTTTTTAGAATAATTTGTTTTCGTTACCTGTCCTAAAGTAATGTTATTTCATGTGAAGGCATTGGGGAACATACTGTTTTTTTCATAGTCATTCATTAAAAGAAAAATAGAATGTAATCACATTGTAATTTTACACTGCTTGAAAGATTTTTCTGGGATATATAAGCTATGGAAGAAAAAATAAAGTAGTACTGGAGCTTGCTCCATCTACCAACTGTGTGTATGTGTGTATGTGTGTATATATGTGTATGTGTGTATATGTGTATATATGCATACAAGTGTATGTGTGTATATATGTATATATGTGTATGTGTGTACATATATGTGTGTGTATATGTGTATATATGTATATATGTGTGCATATATGTGTATATGTATGTATATATGTGTATATGTGTATGTGTGTATATATATGTGTGTGTATATGTGTATATGTGTATGTGTATATATGTATATATGTGTGCATATGTGTATATGTATGTATATATGTCTATATGTGTATATATGTGTGTGTATATATGTATATATATATGTGCATATGTGTGTATATGTATGTGTGTGTATATATGTGTATATGTGTATGTGTATATATGTATATATATGTGTATGTGTGTGTATATATGTGTATGTGTGTGTATGTGTGTATATATGTATATATGTGTATGTGTATATATGTATATGTGTATGTATATGTGTACATATGTATATATGTGTATATGTGTGTATATGTGTATATGTGTGTGTATGTATGTGTATGTGTGTGTATATATATGTGTGTATGTGTGTATATATGTATATATGAGCATGTGTGTGTGTATGTGTGTATATATGTGTATATGTGTATGTGTGAACTGCTTGGAGCCTACTTTTTGGAACTTTATTTCATCCATTCAGTGTGTGAATGTGAGTATGTCTGTCTGTCTGTAGGTCTGTATGCAAGTATGTATGTATGTGTGTATGTATGTATGTATGTATATGTATATGCATGTTGTATGTATATGTGTGAGGTTATTGGAATCTGCTTCGTTTTATCCACTGTTATGTATGTTTGAATTTTCTTTCTTTTCTTTTTCGAAGAGTTAGAAGAGCTCAGAGTTTTTCCACTGTTCACAGGGGATGCCAGCCCCCAGGAATCAAACTTTGTCCCCTCAGAGAAAAGTCTGCTGAGTAATTTCTCTAATTGCTGGCTGCCATGAGCAACAGCCCCCATCTGTTGCTATCAGCATTGACCCATCAGCCCTTCTACTGCTGACTATTGTAAGATGCTATCAGAACTGACCCCAATCACTGATATACCTTGCTGCCTGCCTCAGTTTACCCTGTGGTGTCAAAGCTGGTCTTTGACACCTTTGACAGTTGATGATGTCACCGGGGGTTATATTGATGTGTGTGGTCCATGCTGCCACTGAAGGCCATGTCTGGGTCCATGGTCCTACTGCAGACGGTGATTGTCCTGGTGTCCAAGGCTGTGCTATCACTGAGGGCCATGAGGATATCCTATCTGTGGGCTTTGCTGCTGCCCAAAGCCATGTTGTTGTTGGCCTGTGCTGTCACCAAAGGCTATATTGATGTCTTTGTGGCAGAGTGCCCTGTTGATGTCTGTGGTCTGTACTGACATGAGGCCATGCTGAGATCCATAGCACGTGCTGATGCTTGAGACCATGTGGAAGTCTATGACCTGTGCTTCCAATGACAGTAAAGGGCAAGGAAGCTATTTTTGCAGTGGTATTGATGACTGCAGACTCACAGTTGAGAAAGAGGGACATTGAAGGCTTACATGACAACCCCTATTCCCTACACCCTCAAAGTAACAGCCTAGACAGAAAGCCATTGACGAGAACTCTTAAAATTGAGATAAGGATGCTGAAATGTAGCTCTTCACAGATGGTGGCTTCAGATGTGGGGTCGGGCGGGAAAGGACTCAGTATGAGGCTGGCTACTGGGAATTTGGTCATATTCCAGTGAATATGTGGGCAACACAGATTGGATTTATTTCTTCTAGGGGGGGTTGGGGGAAGACCACAAGGATGGGGGAAGGCACACTTGGGAGGACTGGGAAGTGAGTGTGATTGGGGTTCATGATATAAAATTCCCAAATAATCAATAAAAATATTATGAAAAGAAACTTGAAAGTGAATTTTATAAACACCAAAAGATATTTTTTTTTTCAGAATAAAATGTATTTGAGATTCAAAACACTGAATCTATCATTTTGCCTGACGGTGTCAAAACTGCAAAGGGGTTAGTATGTGAGTTTACTCTATCAAAGCTAGAAAGTTAGACCAAGCAATTATCTTGAAAGATTGTGGTGCTGGATCTAGGAGACAAAATAATTTAAAAAGCTCCGCCACTTCCCCAGGCCCTGAAGTCTATGGTTTCCTCCCTGGGTGCCAGAGCCTCTGTACATACTCAGTGTGGAATTGGGGTATCCATCATAAAGACTCACCCTCTGACCCAGTCCCAGCTAGTCTGTGTGCATCTAGACATTTTGTTTACAAGAGTCATATGTGGGATCAGAGGTTTCTTACATATTTAGAGACAATCATATTTCCCTTTCTGCCCATTTAAAGTATACTGTAGAGGGACCTGGAGAACAATGCAGTCACTTATATGGTCACTATCCTAAAAGATCATGGCAATCCAATCTGGCCAAAGCATAGTTAAATTTGTATTTCCTAGACCCTCTCTTGGCCAAAAAACCAGACCATTGCCTCCCTAGAAGCAATGCAGGAAGGTGCTCTGAAGGGTGCTCTGAGAAAGTTGCTGTGAGGAAGGGTGCTGTGAGGAAGGATGTGCTGAGGAAGGGTGCTGTGAGGAAGGGTGCTGTGAGGAAGGGTGCTGTGAGGAAGGGTGCTGTGAGGAAGGGTGCTGTGAGGAAGGGTGCTGTGAGGAAGGGTGCTGTGAGGAAGGGTGTGCTGAGGAAGGGTGCTGTGAGGAAGGGTGTTGTGAGGAAGGGTGTTGTGAGGAAGGGTGGTGCTCTGACCAGCTTGCCTGGGGCTGCTGTCACGGAAAGAGATGCTTCCTTTTCTACAGCAGAACCCTAAATTATTAAGACAGGCTCTCTCTCCTATTGTCCTGATCATCATGTAGCAGGTGGTCAACAGAGTCCCTTCTCAGAAAGGTTTCTCAGAAGCCATTCTGCCTTACTAAGACACAGACTCAGAAGCAGTGAGGGAGGCGAAGTCAGAAGTCTCCAGAGTTTTGGGAAGGTCTTTATAATGGTGAATAGTATCAGAAGCCTAAAGATAAGACAGTGAGTGTCCATCCAATACTATAACTAGTGGCCCATTATTGGCTGATCCTTACATTGCTTGCTTCCTCACAGGTCCCACATGTCTGCTGAGAACAAGAAGGCTGTCACACACGCAATGTGGTCCATATTTTAATAAAGGGGCACTGAATCAGGAACTCCTTTGACAGAAAGCACTTAGCAAGTTTTTCCTACAAGCATTACATGAAACTTTTAAGGAGGCATGAGACTGACACGGCCTAGGTACAGAGTGGTTCCGGGAAGCAGGGAGATGACTCAGTGGGTTTACCTGCCACCAAGCCTTATGGCCTGAGATCTACTCCCAACACCCAGGAGAAGAGAAGTGACTCCCATGGCTGTCCCCTGACTCTGATGTGCATGTGGCTCACACATATGAGTGGCTAGGGCCTATATTCTTGGCATATCTGGCAAGATGTGTGGGGACTTGGAGGTAAGACTCCCCGTGGACTTGCCCTGTGAAAAACTATAAGTGCACTCAGGTGTCATGTCTGTGACCAACGCTTAAAGAAAGGGAACAAGCTGGTCAGTTCCTTCCAGTCAGAGAGGATGATCTCTTGAAATAAGAGAACTTGTTCCCTTCATTTGTTTTAATCTTCCACGAAGTGTTTTCAACCACAGCATATTTTTCTTAAGGATCTATACTTTTCTTCTAAAACAACAAAGTTGTCTTCACTAGTTATCGGATGTCTTAGTTTCCTTTTTTTCTTAGATACTCTCCTGAAAGAAAACACAGCATGTTAATAATTTATGAGTAGTGAACTACCATTGCAATACAGCTCATTCATTTTTCCAATGAACAGTGTTAGGTGACTGTGATGTGCTGGTGCCATGCTGTGTAGTGGAGTTGCAAGGGTAACGGGAGAGTTAAAACACAGGTCTGAGTCTAGTAGGAGAGAGAGCATTCCTCAACTCAACTCTATTTCATAGGTATATGGATATTTTATCAGCTCTAGAGGATGATTGGTTCTCCATGCCAAGAATGAAGGTGCACATAACTATCACAGGAAACTGGATGCAGGAGGGCTGACGGAACAGCAGAACCTGCTACCCACTCCTTAGGACTAGGTTATACCTACATTTAAAACTGGTCAAAAGGACTTCATTAAAAATATGTTAATAAGAAAAATATGAAAGCTGTGTTTCATTCATCAAAAATTCTGTGTGTTTTCTTAAACCAACTGCTGGATATTACTCCACTGGCCTTCCTCTGCTGCAGCCATGACAGATGCAAATGGTGGGAGAGCAGGTGAGTGTCAGCAGAGTTTTAGTCAGGTATGGTGGCACACTTCTGTAACCCTAGCACTTGGAAGTTAGAAGCAGATGTATCACATCAAATTCAAGGCCAGTCTAATTTGCATAGTGTTCTCGGCCAGTCAGGGCTACATAGGAAGACTTTGTCTCAAAAAAACAAAAACAAATAAAAAAGACCTCTAAACACTTAATAAAACACTTACTATAAAAATTACTGCCAGACAAATTCAGTAAGATGAATTATATATTTCTATTCATCTATGTTATAAATCTGGCAATAAGGTCTTAGATGATATTCTTATGAAAACAAAATATCCAAACCATGAAACTTTTGCTTCTTTCCATGTAGATGTCCAAATACAGAGCTTGATTTCTTACATGTGGATTTAGTTAAGATCTTGGCAACTTTTCACATGAAGGATCTAGGACATTTAGTTGTGTAGGAATTAAGTCATAGGAAGTTTAAGGAAAAATTATGGTTCTCTAATAATTTCATACTAAGTTTTAAAAACTGAGGTCCTAGAATTAGTGGTTAACATTTTACCAATGCATTTGAGCCACCAAAGTTGTTTGAAATATAAGCCTGGCTGACTTGTGTGAAGTAGTATAGCATTATTTGCCTATTCACTTCTTAAAGCTGTCATTAAGTCACGCTGTTAGAATCTTCCATCATAAAGACAATTTTGAGACAGGATCTCACCATGTAACTTTGGCCTCTGGCTTGAAATTAGCTATGTACATCGGTCTGGCCTTAAATTCACTGAGATTTGTCCACTTCTCTCCTGGAGTGCTGGGAGTAAAGGTATATGCTACTATACCCAGAGAATTAAAAAATATTAACTACCATGACTCTTTATTTCTCAAATTTTCTATAATACTCATGTAATTTTTTGATAGAAACAAACATAATTGTTGGGCGTAACATGTGCCTGTCATCCCAGAATTTAGTGGGCTAAGACAGGAGGACAGCAGGCTTGAGCCCAGTCTGGGGTACATAGTGAAACCTTATCTCAGAAAAAAGGGAGGGAGGGAGGGAGAGAAGGAAGAAGGGAGGGAGGGAAGGAGAGAGGGATGATGAAGGAAGCACAGTTTAATAGCGTTAACAAATAGCTGGGCTGCAGCTTGGCCCATCCCTCAGGATCCAAACACTTCTAACATACCGGGTACTTTCCTACAACAGTGGGCTCTGGCACAGTGCCAGTTGTATTATTCTTTGGAGTCCTTTGTAGCCATGGATTTAAAAGGAAAAAAAAAAAGGTCACAGAATCTTCATTATAACGAAGTCAGGGAACTTTCTGGTCTTCTCTATGGAATTAGCTCATCGTCTGAGCTCATAGGCTTATTAAGAGCCTAATGTCCTGTCTTCCTACTTCCTTCATTTTATAGATGCTTTAATGAGATACATTAGCTCAAATTATAGGTTTCTGTTCTGGTTTCTGCTCCTACTCTGCTGAAACCAGGCCTCCTTTTCTGGTACTTAATTTCTCACATATTCATTTGAGGTTAGCTCACTAGATCTTTCCTGGATTCTGTTAGTAGAAGTCATCCACTTCTGTTTATCAAACATGTACTAATTTCCTTCTCAAAATCAGGTGCTGTGTTAGGTATCAGATGGGAGGATGATTAAGAAGGCATGTTTCGGGCTGGAGAGATGGCTCGATGGTTAAGAGCACTGAGTGCTCTTCCAGAGGTCCTGAGTTCAATTCCCAGCAACCGTATGGTGGCTCAGAACCATCTGTAATGGGATCTGATGCCTTCTTCAGATGTGTCTGAGGACAGCGACAGTGTACTCACATAAAATAAATAAATAAATCTTTAAAAAAAAAAAAAGAAGGCATGTTGCTTCCCGGGTTCATAATCTAGATTAAGAAAGAGCTCTAATGGGAATAGCAATGGCAGTGTGGATAAAATCACAGCACAGTGGAAGTCCAGATCTGACGTGGACCTTCTATGACATGGTAACCAGGTGTGAGGAGCACGGACAGAGCAGGAGTGTATATCTGGCAGGTGTGATGACATCTGTAGAGGCACGGGGCAGAGAGTATGTCTCATCTAGCTTTGGTCTGAGATGGTGCAGGGCATATGACTGGACGCCGTAGTTATTTACTACAAGAATGAATGAATGAATGAGCGGTTAGCTACTTTTTCTAGATGCCCCTCCTACTTCAAATGACTGTTTTAAACAATTCTAAGGTTGTTAGAAATGCAAAATAGGCTGGGCAGTGGTGGCTCATGCCTTTAATTCCAGCACTTGGGAGGCAGAGGCAGGCGGATTTCTGAGTTTGAGGCCAGCCTGGTCTACAGAGTGAGTTCCAGGACAGCCAGAGCTACACAGAGAAACTCTGTCTTGGAAAAAAAAAAGAAAGAAAGAAAAGAAAGAAAGAAATTCAAAATAGATGTAAAATAAAACATAAAATGATTTGCCATTTAATTTACACAAATTTAAACCAGGGAAGGGACACCAACAAGATGGCTGCTTCTCTACTGGGAGCGTCATCTTCCAACAGAGTGGGTCCCTAACACTTATTTGCTTTTTAACCTGCTTCCTCTTGCTCCCATGCCCATTGATCTTGCCTAGCTTACTGATGTGGGGGTAAGAGTAGGGGTGAACTAGATGACACAAATCAGGGTCCTCAGGATACCATGCCAGGGAAGGAAGCAGCTGCACCGCAAAGGGATGGAACAAAGCTGACTCACTTAGAAGCGGAGACAAGATAGAATCCTAGCAGTGCTCCATCAGTGGCACCTGCATTTCCCACGGCTCGCAGTGATCAATACTTTCTCTGGTTATGTACACCACCTCTGGATCCCCCAGGAAATTCTTCCTTTCTTCTCAGGCTAGTTTGAGTAGAGTCTCAAACCTTAATGGGGGGCAGACTTACCCAGCTTCTCTGTGGCTTCCACACAGACGCTAGGATACATTCCTGCAGTGTAAGTTGCCACAAGAAGATACATGTGGGTCTTCACCACCACCACACCAGTGTTCTCCTAGATAAAGAAGAAAACAGAACACTGCCCGTGGTCCTAACATCAGGATCAGCAGTCACCCCCAGACGCTTAAAAAACAAAAACCAAACAGCCCTACTTCCTGACTTATTTGTATTCATGTATTTTTGTTTTAGTCTTCCATTCCTTTTTTAGAAAGTTAGTACTTTTTTTCTGAAAAGGTTTCAGGTTTTTGTACTAATATCAAGCATATTGTGAAGAAAAGTTCCTGGAAAAAAAAACTGTACCATACACTGACAGATTAGAACTCCACTGTCCATGTAGAGGTTGGAGTGTTGCAGGTCCAGAGCCCAATAACTATGTATTCTGGGCTGACCTAGCCCCCCAGCAACCATCCTTTGCCAAACGTATACAGTGTATTTAAACAGTCCCACACAACCCCAGCTTTATGGCATGTATCTCTGTGTCTGTCTGTCTTCCTTCCCTGACTGCCCTAGTCAGGGGGTCAGGACCCAGCATAAGCAGGTTATGGACCATGAAGGATCAGAAAGAGATAGCTTAGTTGACAGATCCAGAATGAATATTTACAACAGTCAGCATATCTGGCTGAGGATGCTTTCTTTGCCTTTATTTAATTTCAGCACAGGACATCAGACCCAGTGCTTTGCACATGCTAGGCAAGTTTTCTACCTTGGAGGCCCATCCCCAGCCTGCCTGACTATTTTCAGATATGCCTTCCTGGCACTAGGTTGTTATCTGAATGACTTAAGGCATTATTCTGTTTTGCAGAGGGGGTGAAAAATATTGAAGTAAAATTATTAAGGTTTTTTTTTACCCATCTGTCTTCAAACCTTGGATACTTACATTCTTAGCATAGAGAGAACAGTCATCTGCCCGGACACATTTGTAATCCTTTTCCCTGAAATACAACCCTTCCCTTCGGGTTAATAATGGGTTTTTGGCAAATCCGTTCAAAAGTGTTCGAACATCACTTGGCATTACCTGCAGAAGTTAAAATAGGCCAAGTCAGAAGAGCAGGACACTGGACTTTCCCCAAGGGCTGGGAATGGTTTTCACTTTGTTTGTTTGGTGTTTGTTTTGTTGTTCTATTTTTTTTGTTGTTGTTTTTCGAGACAGGGTTTCTCTGTGTAGCCCTGGCTGTCCTGGAACTCACTCTGTAGACCAGGCTGTCCTTGAACTCAGAAATCTGCCTGTCTCTGCCTCCCAAGTACTGGGATTAAAGGTGTGCGCCACCACCACCCGGCTGTTGTTCTGTTTTTGAGGCAGGGTTTCTCTGTGTAGCCCTGGCTGTCCTGGAACTCACTCCATAGACCAGGCTTAGTACAGGATATTTGAATCTGTTTCTAGTTGTGGTGTGGCTGGCCTTTAGCATAGATCTTTAATTTCTCTGGCTGGCTGAGCAATTCAGAGGCCTAGAGAAAAGCCAGATTGAATCAGTCATCTTGGAGAGGAGTTTGAGCCAGAACAGCTGAGTTCAGCCAGTGAGAGCTAAGAAAGAACAAAAGGGACTTATTCAGCAGGAAGTCTCAGAGGCTGAAAACATTTTAGGCCAAGATTAGATTATGCACAAGCTAGAAACTTCAAGACTAGATCTAGGTTAGCAGTCGGAGGCAATAAGCCTCCCAGACATCAATTAAAGCTTGCTTTTTCTTTGACTATTTGTGTTTATTGTCTTGCTTGTTCCTTGACTATTTGCATCTATTGTATTGCTAGTTTCTCAACCTAGAACTGACCTTAATACTTGCATGTAATTAAAGTGGTATAAAAGCAAAAAGGAGGAGGGGGGATGGTATAGGGGGTTTCTAGGGAGGGGAAATGGGGAAAGGGGATGACATCTGAAATGTAAATAAATAAAATATCCAATTTAAACAAGTAAACAGGAGAATAAGTTAGTTTTACACAGTCTGGCCTGGAACTCACAGGAGGTCTGCCTGTCTCTGCCTGAGTGCTGGGATTAATGGTGTTTGCTGCTACTGCTTCGATTGGTTTTCATTTTGTGACAAGCCACCATTACAGGAACTTGCATAAGACCGCATTAACAAATAGCCACACCTATCCCTTTTGTGCATTCTCTATGGCTGCTCTTCCGTGACAACGGAATCAATGATGGTTACGGCTGTGTGGTCCAGAATCCTAAGGCACTGCCAACGGCTTCTATCAGAACAGTCTTTTTCATTTAAAGGTCACACCTTCAGGAAGAGACTTTCAGAAAAGGATTCCAGTAGCACAAGAAACAACCTCAAGAACCAACAAGTGGGGTCACATGAAACTGAAAAGTTATGTACAGCAGAGGAAACAATCACTGAGCAAAGTGGCAGAATATGAAACACAAAATAACCACCAACCACATACGGGACAGGGATTGACGCACCAAAGGTATATGAACTTCAAGACTCAGAATGCCAAAACCCCAAATCACCCACCCACCCAATCAACCAACCAATCAACTGAATAAGTGATTCTTGAAAGAGATACGAAAGGACCAAATACTTGAAAAATTAGGAATCAGAGAAATGCAAGTTAAAAACTGCTTTGAGCCTGGCAGTGATGCCATGTCTTTAATTTCAGCATTTAGGAGGCAGAGGCAGGTGGATCTTTAGGAGTTCGAGGCCAGCATGGTCTGTAAAGTGAGTTCCAGAACAACCAGGAATACACAGAGAAAACATTTCTCAATATTGCCCCCCCAAAAAACAACAAAACAAAACAAAAAAAACCCCAAAAACCTAATCCAAAACGAGAAGTGCTCTGAGAGGCTGGAAAGATGGCTCAGTACTTAAGAGCACTTGTATTCTTCCAAAGGACAGGAGTTCAGCTCGAAATGTCCATGTCAGGTGGGTCTTTACTGCCTACAACTCTAACTCAAGAGGATTTGAAGCCCCCTTCTAGCCTCCAAGAGCACTGTACTCAGATGTACATATGTATACACACATGTACATAGATGAGAATAATAGTTTTGGAGAGATGGCTTAGAGGTTAAGAATACTTGTTGCTCATGGAGAGGATCCAGATTCAGTTCCCAGCACCTCTAATGGTGGCTTACAGTTCTAGGGGATACAAATCTTCTGAATTCTGAAGGTACCAGGCAGACATGTGACACACATACAGTTAAGACATTGATATACAAAATAAAAATTACAACCCCCTCCCCTGCTTTGAGAATCCATCATATACCAGTCAAAATAAGTATCCAGAAAACAAAAACAAATGGGGGCAGGGATGTAGCTCAGAAGGTAGAGTATCTGTCTAGCACGCTGAAGCTCTGGGTTTAGTCCTCAGGACTGCACAAACCAGGCATGGTATTCCATGATTACAGTCTTAGCACTTGACAGGTAGAGGCAGAAGGTTCAAAGTTATCTCTGGATATCTAGCAAGTTGCAGGCTAGCCTCAGCTATATGAGCCTTCTTTAAGAATAGAAAATAAAGAAGAAGACAAATGACAAGAGCTGGCAAGGACATGAGGAAAGAGAGGAGGAACTCAATTCTCGGCTGCTGTGGATGCAAACTGGTGCAGCCACTGCGGAAATCAGCAGGGAAGTTCCCAAAGCTGCACGTGGAACTACCCTGTGACCTAGCTATGCCACTCGGGTACCAATAACGGAAGGACTTTAAGTCAACAGAATCAACCTGTCAGCACAGACACACGTAGGTGTTTATTGTTGTAGTTCCCACAATTGCCAGGAGATGGAGCCCTAGATGCCTGCCACTAGATCAACGGATAAAGATTAGTACACATACACAATGCAATTTTATATAGCCATAAAGAAATTAAAATGGCTGGAAATGATGGAACACGCTTTTAATCCGAGCACTTGGGAAGTAGAGGCAGGCAGATCTCGGTGAATTTGAGGCCAGCCTGGCCTACATAATGAGATCCTGTCTCAGGGGAAAAAAGAAAATAAAATCATGACATTTGGAGCAAAAAATCATTGTGTTAAGGATACATAAACCAGACTCAGAAAGACAATTACCACAAAACTGCCCCTACACATCTTCTTTTATATATGAAACCTAGATTTAAAATTATGTGGATGAGGCTGCATGTATGGCTTGTTGTTCTTGCAGAGGACCCAGGTTCAGTTCCCACTGCTCACCCACTTTGTGAGTACCAACTGTCTAGTTCTAGAGATCTGAAGCCCTCTTTTGTCCTCTGGAAGCACTGCATAAACATGGTGCACGAACATACATGCAGACAAAACAACCCATACACATAAAACACATCTTTACAGTTATGTGTAACTGTATATATATATATGTATATGAGACAGACTATCATAAGAAGGGAGAAAGATCTCTTAAGGAATGTAGGAAACAGGATAATGGAATACACACGAATAATTAAGAAAACAGAATAATTAAGGGAGGAAGAGAACCAGCAGAAGCAGGAGCAGGTGTATAGAAGGGCCTTGGGGATAGGAATGAATCAAAACAATGTCTAATGTCATATGGGATCAGGCTATGCTTTGCCCTAAATTACACTATATTTTGTAAAACAGTGGTTTTTCATTGTGTCTTGCCCTGAGAGACTCCATTTTGAAGATGGACGCTGACTTCGCACCTGGATGAACAGCAGGTCTATCCAGAACTACGCACTCAACACAGACTGAAAATGACTTATTTCTGGGAGAGAATGCTGAAATAGTAGAGGTATATGGACATATTAAAATCATATTAGAAAAAAACAGGTCCAAGAAATTACCATATACAGCAGAGCAAAGAATGGGTGTGTCTCCCGCACCTGACGCCATAATGATGCAAACACCTAGCACTGAGATGGGATTGGTCCCTACTGACCTGGACCTGCCCCATCTATTAGTCTACAAATCTGCCTGGACCCTTCCTGACTCTTTTTTATTCCAGGAGTTGGTTTCAAGTCTGCAGCTTCACTCTCAAACTCGTGATCTGAAGGAGCCTAGTCAGGGCAGTTTCTTCAGATTCTTTCCTGAAGCTCTGGTTCTGTTAATTTATCAATAAATATTATCAAATATCTGCTGATATTTCTACCAACTGCCCTGCTTTTCAGGACTTCTGAAAACTCTTGACCTTTGCTGTGGCCTCATAACACTTTATTGTCATTCTGTAACCGTGTGTGTGTGTGTGTGATCCAAGAGTTGATATTAGTAATTAAAATAGAGGAATAAAAGAGTCTGTGTTTACCCCAGTTAGGTTACCAAGGAAAGCAGGCATATGTATGAAATTGATGCCACAGAAACCTTGTGAATCTATCACTACTCAATAAATTCTGACATTGTTGAAACATGTTCAGATTTTTACATAGCTTACTTACAACACATACATGAAGATGACATATGAAAACCAACATTTTGCCGGGCAGTGGTGGCGCACGCCTTTAATCCCAGCACTTGGGAGGCAGAGGCAGGTGGATTTCTGAGTTCGAGGCCAGCCTGGTCTACAGAGTGAGTTCCAGGACAGCCAGGGCTACACAGAGAAACTCTGATCTCGAAAAGCAAAAAACCAAAACCAAAACCAACCAACCAACCAACCAAACAAAAAAACCCCAACATTTTGTATGTTAACCTAAAAAATATTTTTAAAAAAGCTTTCCCCCTCTTACACTAAATCCTGGTGATGTCACACATAGGGTCTTTTCTTGGAGTTTGATGAGGGCTGCACTGTCCACGTGCTTCGTCCCCAGTAGGGTATCTAACAGTAAGTTTTGCAAGTGACTCATGCTTCCTCAGCTGTGAACGGGAAACTGCAGTCGAAGAGTCCACGAGTGAGAATACAAGTGCTTCTGGCGCTTCAGTTTTATTATCAGTGTGTGTCCTTTAAAACGTTGGATGAGTAAAAATGGACAAGTCCATCATCCAGTGTTCATCAATACTCAGAGGAAAAGAAAAACTATTATAGAAAAATCAGAATTCACAGAGTGGCTTATGGAGTTGAGTTTAAAAAAAAAATCAGAGCCTCAATATTTTTTAGCTATTTAATGATTTACCTGAGATTTAAAAACAAAGTCGAGCCTATTATTTTGGGTACTCTAAGGGCAGGAAAGTCACAAAGTTCAAGGCCAGTGAGACCCTGTCTTAAAAAAATAAAGATCTGAGAATAATTTTTGGCGGTAGAGTTGGATACGTAAAGTCCTCCATTCAATTCTCAGCCCCGCAAAAATGAACAAACAAATAAAGAAAAGTAAAATAAAGTATACACAAAAAGACGCAACCAGTTATCCACAAAATCTCAAAACCACTCAAGGTGCACCACTTAGATAATTTTTTCATTCCTCCTCCTTGGCCAGCATCAACGCTGTAGACAAGACACTGGTCAACAAATCTGAGCTCTAAGACCACCTTGGAGGCTCTTTAGAGCTAGCTACATTTCCTGCTCCTGTGCTGCCATCTTGGACGGCCCTCATAGGGTCAACCGCCACAAACACTCGTTTCACCACAGGTACCTAGTAAGCCGCTCTCAAGCTGCTCCCTTCTGAGAACTGATTGATGGGAGGCGGGTAGCCTAACTAAACGTGAAGTCCTGGAGGTCGGGAACTAAACACTGGGTATCGGGGCTACAGAGAGGCGAGGCTCCACCGAGGGGCGGGCGTAGCACCGATCTGGAAAGCCGATTGGCTGTGACAGCTGCCTGTTAGCGCGAGACAGGTACGCGGCTTTCTCGACCCGCCTCCCGCCCAGGCCCGAGCGCCGCACTCCTCCGTGCTGTTTGACGAGGTGCGCGCGCGTTCTTGTCTTCCCCCGTGGCTGAGGGGCGCGTGGGGGCCGCGTCCAGGAGACAAAGGCCCGAACGTCGGCGCGTTCTGAAACCACGGTCTCGGGCTGAGGTTGCGTGCTCATTGTGGTGTCGAGAGCCGAAGGGCCTGCTGGCCACCAGAGGGGGCTGAAGGGCCTGAGGAAGCTTGCACCTCAGGGCGGCTCGCGCACGCGGTCTGTGTTAGAGCCTGTGAATCGGGGACCCTGTACTCCTTGGTGAGCCGGCCTGGTGCCCTAGATCCATCATGGGCGCAGACCCAGAAGTCCCGTTCTCCCTCACATGTAGGCCCTGGGGAGGGCTTTGGATCTCTCGGAGCTTGAAGGCCTGAGTTTTGTCCCAAATTCTCTTCCTTTTCCAAGAATTCACTTGTCAATAGCTTGGAAGTCTCAACTCTTAACATTCATGTCTTATCAAACCTACAGAACTGCTGGGAACTAGATTTTTAGCCAGGAGGGTTTCAAGAGAGCCCTGTTTGAAGCTAACTGGAAGGGAAACATGGATAGCCAGTTTTCGAAGACTTGTTCCATAAGCGCCCAAGGTTGATTATTAAACAGAAGAGAAAATGATTGTGACTTTTAATTACAAAATAAATGCTATTTTAGCTTTTTTTAGGGACTCTGTTACTTGATGACCACAATGAAAAATAGGAGCCAAGATGATATGGTATCTGGCACGCTTCCAAAGCTCAAGAGCTCCAAAGAATGGTTGGAACCACAGTCGCTTTCTTTTATGGAGGTATAGTTGTCTAGCTGTTGAGGTTCTTGCTTAGAGAGGTGCCTTGTATATACTTCTATTTTATTTTTCTATTTTACTCTATTGGTTACAGCCTATCCCCTTTGCTCTGCTAACTTTGTTACTTACCAACTTTGCTCTTTATTTAGGAGCTTAAAGTAGAATCATAAACCATTGATTATAAATTTTAACAATATAAGAAAGCTGTTAAAAATCTACTTAAACTTAAATATGTTGTAATTTTTTCTAAAGCGTTTTATTAAGGTATAATTGGTATGAAATAAATATACGTGAAATGCATAATTTGATAAGTTTTAATATGTGTATGTTCCTGAAGCCATTTTTACACATCAAGATAATATATTCAGTCTTCCCAGTTTTCTCATCCAGTTCTTTTGGAGTACCCTCTCTCCACCCTCACCCCCACCTCTCTCATTTTCTGTAACCATTCTGTCATCATGGTTTTGCTTATTTTAAAAAAATTTTATGCAATGAAAACTTATGTATTCTTTTTTTGTTTTGTTCTGTTTTTCTGTTTGTTTTATTTTTGGTTTGTTTGAGACAGTGTTTCCCTGAGTAATCCTGGTTGTCCTGGAACCACACTGTAGACCAGGCTGGTCTCAAAATCAGAGATCTGCCTGCAGTTGCTTCCAGAGTGCCTGGCTCCTATGTAGTCTTTTTAAATTTGGCTTCTTTCACTTAAAATTATTTTTTAAGTTCATCCATGATGTTGCATGTATCAATATATTCCAGTCTTTTTATTTTCTTAAGCAACTTTTATTCTATTTAATGGATATGTCCCAATTTGTCCATTGTATTGATGGACATTTGGGTTGTTTCCAATTTGCAGTTATTATATTTGTGTCGTTGTATAGACATGTTTTCATTTTCCTTGGGTAACATTTAGTTGAGGAATGATTGATTATATAGTAAATTAAGTTATCTTTTTATGAAGCTGCCAATTAATAATGATTTTTTTTGTTTTTATTTGTTGGGCATTTTTTTCAAGTCTTGCTTTTTTTGTTTTTGTTTTTGTTTTTTTGTTTTTCTAGACAGGGTTTCTCTGTGTAGCCCTGGCTGTCCTGGAACTCAAAGCTGGCCTCGAACTCAGAAATCCGAACTCAGAAATCCACCTGCCTCTGCCTCCCAAGGGCTGGGATTAAAGGTGTGTGCCACCACTGCCCGGCTTGCTTGTTATTTATATATCTTCTTTGGTGAAGTTTGTTCAAGTATTTGTTCTTTTTTATCAAGAATTTAATACTGAGATATAATTTTTTTGTTGTTGTTTTTCTTGAGACAGGGTTTCTCTGTGTAGCCCTGGCTGTCCTGGAACTCACTCTGTAGACCAGGCTGGCCTCAAACTCAGAAATCCGCCTGCCTCTGCCTCCCAAGTGCTGGGATTAAAGGCGTGCGCCACCACCGCCCGGCTCTGAGATATAATTTATAAACATACCAGTTACTACTTTAAAGTGTATGATTCCGTATCCTTTTAGTCTATTCACAGGGATGTATAACATCTTCCACTTTCTTAATTCCAGAGTATTTTCATCATTTCTAAAAGGCAACTATATTTTTTGGCAGTCACTCTTCTTTCTTTGCCCCCTAATTATTGATAACAGTAGTCTACCTTCTAACTCTGTGAATTTGCATATTCTAGACATTTATACAAATGAGTCATATGTAATATGTGACCCTTTGTGACTGGTTTCTTTCATGTGGAATAATGCTTTCAAAGTTCAACCATGTTGTACCATATATTACTTCATGGTGTTTTAAATTATATGTTATATGTGTACCGGTGTTTGTGCAGGTCAGAAGGAGGTGTCGGGTTCCCTGGAGCTGGAATGGTTTTAAGCTACCGGATGTGTGTGCTAGGAACTGAACTTCCTCCTGGAAGAGCAGCAAGTACTCTTAACCCCTGAGCTGCCTCTCTAGTCTCTACTTCATCCTATTCATGATGAAGTCCTGTTACAGTGCTTGGATACCACATTTTATTTCATCAGTGGCTGAACGTTTGAATTGTTTCTAGTGTTTTGTTATGAACATTGCTCTCAGGAACATTTGTGTGTAACTTTTAGTTTGGACATGTTTTCAGTTCTCTTGTAACATAGTCTTGGACTCGATGGATCAAATAACTATACATAACTTTTTGGGAAACCAGCAAAGAGATTCCCTACAGCAACTGTGCCATTTCATTATATAGTTCCAGCAATGTGTGATGGCTATAATTTCTCCACTACTTGGAGTTTATTGGATTTCTTGTATATGTTGGCTTACAGTTTCCAAAATGCCCTTCCTCTTTCAGGTATTCTTTCCCTCTCCCCCTTGGCAACCCCACTTTTGTCTCTCTGACAAGATCTCTGTTGTCTCTGCTGCCCTCAGATTCTAGTCCTCCTGTCTCCGCCTTCATGTCGCTTAGCCTGGGTCTGAACTGAGTTATTCCTAATGCTATACTTTCATATTTACTGATTCTGGTTTATGTCATCTCCAATCTTTTGACAAACTCTGAGGTTTGTTTCTTTTTAAAATTTAAGAACTAGATTTTTCCACTGGTTCTTTTCTTACTTCTGTTTATTTGGCTAAGTCTGTCCATTCATTGTTAGTATATTTTTAGGGGGGAGGGATATTTTGGAAATATTTTCCTTTGAAGAGGACCTCACTGTATTGCATAGCTTGGTTTTCCATTCTTTGCCATCATATAGCAGACTCCTGAGTACCTGGAATAACTGGAATTAGGGCTTGTGTATGAAACTGTTCTCCAGAAGTCTCTATCGTTCAGTTACAATATATGGACCATCCCAGATTCTGCTGATTTTTTTTTCTTAAGTATGGGTCACACTTTCCTTTTCCTCTGTGTGTAGTAATTTTAGATTCTATTTTAGACATTATGAATTATGCATTATTAGAGGATCTGGCTTCTTTTATGCCATAAAGAATATTGAATTTATCAGGCAGTTGACTTTAGAGCCGAGTTCAGGCTCTAAACTTTGTCTGTTAGTTAGCAGCAGGGGAAACCACTTTCCTTTTCTTAAGCTTTAGTTGGGCAGCATAAAGCCCTGTCCACAGACAGTTAAAGTGCTTCAGTAGTAGAGGATTTGATTAGTATAAATATTAATCTGTATCACTGTTAGGGAAAAAGTCTTCTGTAATTGCCATGAACTTTGCTTTCTAATTCCTCAACCAATGAGAGCACATTTATGTGAATTTTAGCTACCTCCATTAGCTCTGGTTTTAATTCGTCTGGCAAAAGGAGATGGAGCCTTTTGGTCATTCTCCAGTGTCTTCAGATTTTCAGAGTGTTGTGTATGTGTGTGTACACATATATACATATATATTTATAAATATATACATACACACAGACACACACACATATGTTATTATTATTTTTTGGTATGGAGCTAGAATATTAATCTACTACCAATCTTACTTGAGGACAACAGTCTTGTCAGAACCAGCAACTCTCTGTGCAAAAGGAGGAAAGAAAATGAATTGTGACGTCAAAGGCATTGGTTCACACCTGTAATCTTTGCACTTAGGAGGTGGTGGCAGGAGGATCACAAGTCTGAGATTACTGAGCACATTTTAGGATATGTTAGAACACATAGCCAGATCCTGTTCCCTCAAAAAATATTAGACACACGTTTGAATTGTGGTTCAGTGGGTGTGGGGGGTGCACTTCTTTAATCCCAGTACTCAGGAGGCAGAGGCAGGTGGATTTCTGTGAATCTGAGGACAGTTTAGGGTACATAGTGAGTTCCAGGATAGCCAGGGCTATATATTGAGACTCTGTCTCAAAATCAAACAATAATAAAATTACATTAAACCCACACAAAAAATACATAAATTTAGTAGGTGATTACAAGGTCTTCATGAATGATAAATGTATTTATTCATTTATTTGTTTAATTTATGTCCCTACTGCCTTTGAGAAAAAAATGTTTCACTCTACTAAGCAACTGGTCAATTGTCATGGAAGATTAGTTAAGGAACATAAGATGGGCTGGGTTGGAGGCACGGGACTGTACTTCCAACACTTGGGAGACTGAGACAAGGAATGGATGACACTAGTTTGAGGTCAGCCTGGGCTAGATAATAAGTCCTGGCCAACCTGTGCTACATTGTAAGAAGATTTTAAAGACAAATGTCTTTGTATTTCAATATACTATTCTTAAATTTTATAAATATCCAGCCATAATTTCATAATACTTTTACATTTCATGTAATTTTGTAGATAAAAATTAATCCATGCTTCATTTTATCCATAATCTTTACATTTCAGTTTTTAAAAAAGCAATTTCAAAAACAAATCAACAGGTAAATTTATTATCAAAAAGTAGTCAGGGGAGCATGACACGGAATGCACTCACCCTCTTAGACCTTGTGTTGTTATATCTTGGTGTTTTTTTTTTTCTAGGTATTGCTCTGCCTAAGGTGGTGTTAAGCTGTCATAGCCTTACATTAAATGTACAGCAAGATTAGTCTGTTTTCTATGGTTAAGATATCTCAAATAGAGGCCTGTGCATATCTGTCTTAGACCAGGAAGGTGAAAACATTTTATCAGGTATGGGGAAAGATGGTTCTAACTATGGCATGGCTCTGGGAAAGTCATTTGACTGTCCTTGGACAGAAAATATCTGTGAGATGAATTATTTTTTACCTTGGGATGAGCTGTAACCAAGAGTGGAAAGATCAAAATAGTATTTGAAGAAGTGCTTAGTGATACAGAAAACTGGATTACAGAGAATGCTTCAGGGATATGCCTGTAACATAAAAATATAGTAGGCACAGATTATACTAATGATCTTTCAAGATTTGATTTTTTGGACTAATTCTTTTCTTGTAGGCTTTAGCTAAAGAAGATACCGATGCAGCTGTTCAATCAATTTTATATAGAGAAAATTATATAATGAAGGTAAGAATTGGCTACAAAATGCATCTTAAATATTTTTTTTCATTTTCAATATAGTATTTACTCAAGAATTTTGAGTAAAGTTCAAAGTTTTAGATAATATAGAAAATAGAGCTAAAAGCACTCATTAGCAATTGGGATTAAATGGAGGACATCTCTGAGGGTGTGGTAATGATTGACAGTCTCCTGAACTTTGGAGGACTTCCTTCAACACTTCCCAGCAGATGCAACTGCACACACACACACACACACACGTAAAATAAGTCTAGGATAACTTAACTGACAATGTATACTATATTGTTTATATTGTTTCTCCTTACAATGTGTGGTATATTTATTTTGTTTAAATCAAACTTTTATTTCTTATTAATATAGATGTGTATATATGTATGATATGTGTATGTGGAGACACATGCCACAGCACACATGTGAAGTCAGAGGACAACTTTGTGGAATTTGTTCTCTTCTTCACCTTTATATGGGTTCTGGGATCACATTCAGGTTGCCAGGCTTGGGTGACAAGTGTCTACCTGCTGAGTCATCTCACTGGTGTTTGATCATCAGGAAGGGTGGGCATGCTGCCTCCATTGTCCAGGTACCCTTGGTTTTGGCAGTGTGTGCCAAATAGTGAAAGTTAATGGGTTGAATTAATGGGTTATTCTTAGGAACAATTTAGGTTTATGAAGTTTGAGTCTTATACAATTTTAGGATATAAAAGCTTCAGGAAGATATGATTGTCTTTCTGTCTCTGTTTACTAGGAACTAGATAAGTATTTACATCATCATGACTTCTTAAACACAAGAAAAAAAGAGATGTTGTATAAAAAATGGGTTGAACGCGTGGCAGATCCTCTCCAGAAGAAAATTATAGAAAAAGTTTGTTCACATAAGAACATTAAAAAGAGGAGACGTCAAGAATTAGACAATTTTTTGAAACATTCAAATAAGAAGGTACAAAGAGATCATTTATATTTTTTATACTGGTTTAAGGGCTTATCTTTGATCACCTCCTCTTTAGTTGTCCAAATAGTCTGCCTCTTTCTCTTCTATTTATATATGATCTATACTCTGATATAGTATCTTAGTCAGGGTTTCTATTCCTGCACAAACATCATGACCAAGAAACAAGTTGGGGAGGAAAGGGTTTATTCAGCTTACACTTCCACATTGTTGTTTATCACCAAAGGAAGTCAGGACTGGAACTCAAGCAGGTCAGGAAGCAGGAACTGATGCAGAGGGCATAGAAGGATGTTACTCACTGGCTTGCTTCCCCTGGCTTGCTCAGCTTGCTTTCATATGGAACCCAAGACTACCAGTCCAGGGATGGCACCACCCACAACCCCCCCCCCCCCCCCTAATGGGAAAAGGGGTTACAGGGAGATGTCATGGAGGCATTTCCTCAAGGGAAACTTCTTTCTCTGTGATAACTCCAGCTTGTGTCAAGTTGACACAAAACCAGCCAGTACAGATAGTATATTCTTTTAAAATTAAATTGTATGTATTTATTCATGTACCTCCGTGTGTGTGTGCATGCATGCTTTGTGTGTGTGTGTGTGTGTGTGTGTGTGTGTGTTTATATTCACGAGCTTGCAGGGAAGTCAAAGTTCTTTCCATTGTGTTAGTTCTGGGGATTATGAGGTCTGCTGGTCTGTTGGTAAAGGGCCTTTACCCGCTGAGCTGTCTTCTGCATGAAGGAATGATGTTGATGCTGATATGAAGCATAGGCCTGGAACTGTGTGGGACAGGGAATGGACTCAATGCCTCAGGTTAGTTCCTTATAACTGAGGGGCAGGAGGCTCAAACTGGTTAACGTTTGAGTTCTGATATCCTCAAAATTTATTGTGTACCTCTTTCTTATGTGTTTTTTTTCTCCTTTTTATAGGGAAATGCATTTATAGAGCATTATGATCCAAAAGAATATGATCCTTTTTATATGAGCAAAGAGGACCCCAATTTTCTGAAGGTAGGCAGGTTTCTTAACTGTGATACTATGTGTCTGGTTGTTCTGAGCAGTCTTAGCATATGGATTGCCTTGTAGTGACTTATGAAAGCTTAGTAACATTGTGAGAGTGCTTTCCCATCTTCATATATTACAAAGGAATAAATAGCCCAAAGGCCAAAGATGAATTATCTTCAGAAAACACAAAAATTCTGTATAATAACTGAATAATAAGAAATGTTTAAACATTTTCAAAAACTTTAAAACTTGTTACAACAGTAATACATTCTTTTGTTTTGTTTGTTTGATTGTTTGTTCATTTGTGTTTTGAGAGAGGGTCACTCTATGTAGCGTTGACTTTCCTGGAACTCATTATGTAGACTAGGCTGGCCTCATAGAGGTCCACCTGCATCTGCCTCCCTGTTTGGATTAAAACATGCACTATTACGTTCTTATAACAAATAAGAAAACTGATTTAAAAAAATACTAAAAATTTTATTACCCCAAACTAATTGATTGTATTTTTATATACATTTCTGGATTTAATTTATTTACTTATTTATTTGGTGTTAACCACATTTGCTTTTCTTTCTATATATTAAGCATATGTTTTACCACTGAGCTATGCCCCTAGCCTTACGGCTTCTTAAGTCCATCTCCACTGCTGCTGTGTAAGGTAATTCAAGATGAGGTGGTACAGCACAGATAGGTCATTTGTGAAATCATCTACCTGTGAATAGCAGAGCTTACATGAGTCTCTAGTCATTTACCACACCTTGCTATGCTCTTACAAATGTAAGTATTGCTCTTACAAATGATTTTATGACACTTATCTCTGTAGCTAGGCTTTATTTTTCCTTAGTGCAAGTTACTAGAATTAGAATTGATAAGTTCATATTACCAAACTGCCTGAATAATAGGGTGTATATACTGAAACTATTGTCCATTTTTTATATTTTACTAATAGTGAATATTGTAAAACAAACAAACTTCTCAATAAAACTATCTAGAGTCATAAGACACTTTTAATCTGCTGGTATTTTTACAATGTTTCCTCCATTTTCTTCTGAATTTGTGTGTGTGTGTGTGTGTGTGTGTGTGTGTGTGTTATAGACCCTATTTACAAAGGTGAGAATTAGAGTTTAGAGTCTTAAACATACCAAGTAATAACTAACATAGAGGTGGAACTGTGATTTGAAACTGGAGTTGTTGATACCTTATTAGTCCATTTCTGCTGCTATAACAAAATACTTTGAACTAGGTAATTTATAAACAACGAAAAGGTATTGCCCATGATTCTGAAGGCTAGTGTGGTAGCTCAGACAAGAATGGATCCCATAGACTTATATATTTGAATACTTGGTCCTCAGTTGGTGGAACTGTTTGGGAAGTATTAGGAGGTGTGGCCTTGTTGGAGGAGGTGTGTCACTGGGTAGGCTTGAAGTTTCAAAAGATTCAGTGCTGTTCTCTGTGTGCTTTCTGTTCTGTGGCTATGGATTAAGGTATGAGCTCTCAGTGACTGTTGTAGCCATGTACTTCTGTGCCCTTAATCTGCCATCAGATTCTCTTAGCCCTCTGTAACTGTATGCCCAGTTAAACTCTTTCTTTTATAAATTGCCTTTGATACAGGTTTTATCACATCAATAGAAAAGTAACCAAGAAAGCTAAGAAGTATAAGATGAGGCTGTCAACACTCTGTCTAGTGGAGATCAGTCTTAAAGGATGGCAATTTCTGTGTCTTCACATGGTGTAAGAACAAACAGCCTCTTTCAGGAGGGTTCCACCCGTTTGACCTAGTCACATCCTAAGAGTCCCCCTCTTTATGACATTCCATTGGTGATTACTTATCGACATATGAACTAAGGGAGGGACACAGACACTCATGTTGTAGTTTAACTGAATTCCATGTTTCCTTTTTAAAGTAATCTGAATCCTTGGGATTTTAGCAGCCATTCTTAGATTGAGCTTTTGTGGACCCTTGGATCCATAATAGTGCTGAGTATTTGCCTTTCCCATCGTTATGAATTTGTACTCATGGGATCAAAGGCCATGGCAGTAAAATTGTCCCACCACAGGATAATTGTCACATTACCAAATTCTGCTTATAGTAAGAAGTAGGTAAATGAATGTAATTTCATTTAACATTCTTGGAAGAGCAGCTAAACTTTTGACATATGCAAACTACATTTTTAAATAACTTTAATATATGGTCAGCTGAACCATTACTCTCTTGCATTTAATAGATATTATAGTTTGTCATATGTTATTTGGAAATCCTCATTGAAGTGAGTAAATAGAGTTCATTAACATGCATTAGCTCACATATTTATCCTTTTCTGAAATTTACGTTATTATTATTATTGTGTGTATCTGGACATGTGTGTACATGCATATGCCATGGTGTGTGGAGAGCTAAGAGGACAAGTTGGGAATGAGTTCTCTCCTTCCACTGGTGGACTCCAGGGAGCCGACTCAGGGCATTAGGCTTGTGTGACAAGCACTGTTACTCCTGAGCTGTCTTACTGGCTCCACTTACCACTGTCTAAAAAGAACACTTAAAATCCACTTTCAGAAATATTAAATAATATAGATCATTAGTATTAACTATAGTCACCATATTTCACAATCAATTTTTATTTTTTAGATGTCTTTTAAAGTTTATATATGTATATACACATGTTCTGTATGGGGGATATCTACACATGAGTGCCCACAGAAGCCAGAACAACACATTGGGTCCTTTGAAGCTGGAGTTACAGACTGCTATGACCTGCCTAACATGAGTACTGGAATCTGAACTTGGGACTTCTGGAAGGGCAATATGTTCTCTTAACTACTGCTAACCCTATGCTCTACCCTGCCCCCCTTTTTTGAGACAGGATCTCACTGTATAGTTTTGGTTGGCTGTCCTGACACTCACTATGTAGACCACGCTGATCTTAGGTTCATAGAGGTCCATCTGTCTCTGTCTGCAGTATCGCATCCAGGACTGTCTGAAAAAAAAAATGTATGGTTGCATTCAAGTAATTTGTTAACGAAGTTTTTAATATGGGTGTGGTTGTGCTCTTCTATGATTGTAACTTCTCTGGCTGACCATGAGAATCCACAAGTTAAAGCCTAACCTGAGCATCTTACAGACACCCTGAAGTAAAAAAGAGGTCTAGGATGACTCCATTGGTAAAATGTGTGCTGTTCAAACATTAGATATCTAAGTTCCATTGTACCAGTCATATAAAAAGCTGGACATGAAGATGTGCACTCCCAGAGGTCAAGACAGAGAGATCTTTGGGGTTCATTGGTCAGCCAATTTAGCTTAATCAATGAGCCTCAGGTCCCTATGAGACCTGGCATCCGAAAACAAGGAGGATGGCTCCTGAGGAATGATACCCAGGGGTGACCTCTGGCTTCCACATGCATGCATATGCATCTCTGCACATACCTATACAATTTTTAAAAATTATAAACAAAAAGACTGCAGTCCAGTGGTAGAACATTTGCTCAGCATGTGTAAAGCCCTGTGTCTAATACCCATCATTACAAATATGTTTTTTTTCATGCCATCAAGGAATTTTTTCATTTTGAGAGATGTTTTATTAGAACTAATGTGTCTCCATATGTCCAAATCAGGGAGAAATCTAATATTAACTCAACCCAATATATAGAAACTCAATATGCATAGGTCTCTTATCTATGTTTTATAGCAGATCCTGAGAAGAGTCTCAAAAGCCTTCTAACTCTTGGTAGCGACAGATTTAAGGTCACACTAGTCATCCTTGTAGCCCTATGATGCTGTGGCTCCAATACTGGCCATGTTTGTGGGCTTAGCATTGTTATTCCAGAGAGTGATTGTTCCTGCTCTCAATTCTGGCTTGTTAAGTAGAGCTGTCCACTGTTACCCATCTTTCCCACCTTGACCTCTCCTTGTACAGAAAATGGGTTGCTGATAGCCCAGAGACAGCCGAGGCCAATCACAATGAACCCGTCTTCTTTCCTGGCATGGGAAGGACCTGACTTTTAGGAGTGCAGAGGATTGATTTCTTTCATATTAGTCTATAGCCTTTCTGTATATCTGATATATGTACCTGTACTTAAGAATTGTTCAACTTAGGGATGGACATGTAGGCACATTACTGTAATTTCAGCAGTCAGAAAGCTGAGGCAGGAGGATTCCAAGTTCAAGACCACCCTGGGCTACATCTCAAAAACCAAACCAACAACAAAATGGGGCCGGAGAGATGCCTAGGTGTTTAAGAGCACTTGCACTTTCAGAGGATCCAGGTTTGATTCCCGTGCCAGGTGTCTTCTGACTGCCTGTAATTCCAGTTCCATGGGATGGAAGGCTTTCTTCTAGCCTCTAAGGGATTCACACACACATGACACATGTACATAGACACACATATGCATAAATAAAAATAAATCATAGAAAAATATTTTATTAAATCATGTTCCTTTGGCATAGCAAACCATTGTAATATTGACAAATGAAAGCACGTGGAAGAGACTTCTGCTGTGTGGTGAAATGAAGTACGGCTGTGAAACTGAGAGCAGAACAGGCTAGCTTTGTTCTTTTTTGAGGCAATGTTTTTACCTGAAATAATGGTTTACACACCATGGTTATTAAATTTTGGCTGGCTGGCAGACATTTTCTGGAAAATGAACGGTGATGATAACAGTGCTCACTACTAGTGACAAGATGTAACTTTCCAACAGACATTAGACTTTCAGAAAACTCACATGCCTGACTACCCAGGCTGTGCTGGCTAGACAGGCAGTGCTATTAGTGAGTGTGAGCCTTGGTATTATATGACAAGATGTCTAAGCTCTTGGAAGACTTTATATGCGTCAGACTACATGCCTCCCAGATAACCATTTCATTCTGCTTTAAAGTCATACACAGGGAAAGGATTCATTCTAAATGTTTTCTGGTGTGGCTTTAGATTTCATATCATGACTAACATATAGGAAACTTGGGGATGGAGAGAGGGCTCAGAGGTTAAGAGAGAGCACTGGCTGCAAGTATTCTCAGAGGACCTGAGTTTGATTCTCAGCATACATCTGGCAGCTTATAATTGTCTGTAATCCCAGTTCCAGGGGATCTGATGCTCTCTTTTAACCTTTGTAGGTACCAGGTAAGCACATGTTGTTATACATGTAGGCAGAACACCTATACACATAAAATGAAATAAAATAAAAATAAAAGCAAGCAAAAAAGAAACAATCATTTGTTAACTTTGAATAAAGTGTCAAATAAAAATATTCATACTGGATGGGCCCCATGTGGTAGCTCTGCAGATAAAACTGCTTGCCACATAAGCCTGACAACGTTACTTCAGTCCCTGTAAGTCACCATGGAAGATAACCATTCCTGGAAGTTGACTTCTGACCTCCATATGTGTACCTGTACTCACAAAATACAAATACACAGTTTTTAAAAAGAATATCCATAGTGATGTGAGAAGGCTGTTAAAATGCTTCTTTCCTAATATGTATACTGTATGCATTTTTCACCTTCTTCAACTACAACAAATCAAAGCAGATTACACGCAGAAACAGGCTAAAATCTAACTTTTATTTTAAGGAAGACATTAAAGAAAGCTACAAAAATATAAGACAGTACTACTTAAGTTTTTGTCTTGAAAAATTCAAATATGATAGAATATTTCAAATATGTGTGAGTGTGTGTGTGTGTGTGCGTGTGTGTAGCCAAGATCAACATATCTAAGTGATATAGATACAAGTTCTTTGGAGCTATCAACAACATTTTATGGTTTGTTTCTTACATATGGAAAAGAATATGGAATGGAGAGGTTTGGTGACACACACTTGAGTGCCAAGCCAACCTGGTCTACATGAGACCCTGTTTCAACTAGACCAAACAGAAACGTGAAATGTTGCATGATTTTGTGTGCCCTCCTTACACAGGGGCCATGCTAATATTTTCTGTATTGTTCTAGTAGTAATATGTGTTCTGATAAAGTGAGCATGATAAGTTTTAATTTTTTTTTAAGAATTACTAGGTTGTTGCAGTATTTTTAACTGGGTTCTGCGGTTCACAGGTTAAAAACTTAGTCATTATTATGTATCCCAAAATGTAAGAATTCAGTAGAAATAGGGACATTGATTATTAACCTTATGATTTTTGTTACTTTCTTTAAAGTTTAAAAGTGTATGTCTTCATTCATCAAAACGTTACATACAAATAATGAAGATGCTAGCACTGTTTTTGTCCCTAGACAACAAGTTAGTGCCTGCTCATTCTGTTTTATACTGCATAACGTGTGCAAAAGCAAACTATAGAGGGCAGTCGACTCAGCGTTAAGTCTAGATAGTCATGTTCTGCATTACAGTTACCCAAGAAAACAAGTCTAATCATTACTGGAAAGACACATCGGTAACCTTTCACAGGAGCAGGCTAATCCATGACTGTGATGGATTCTGAATGCTGTTGTCTCATGTTGAATTTTTATTTTAGTAATGTTGGCCGGGAAAAGACATTTAGTTCTTTAATGCTTTATAGATAATCTGAATTTTGAATATTATGTTGTTTTATATAATTATTATGTTGCTGGTTGTGTATTAGGATGTAGATGAATATATAGATATATATTTCCATGTATTAAAGGAAAGTGATTATTTAAATTTAGGTATGTCATATGATAATGACAGCAGAGTTTATAAAGACTAAACCCAAACTTTGAAATAAAAGCTAACCTTGCCTTGGGCTGAGTAGATAGTTTAGTTAGTAAAGTGCCTACTTACACAAGCACAGGAGCTAAGTTCAGTTCCCTAACACTCTGTGAAAGACTGACATCATAGCATAGACCTGCAACCCAGTGCTGGTGGAACAGCCAGATGGATTTGGAGCTCACTGACCAGCCAGTCTAAACAGTGATCTTCAGACTCAGTGAGAAGCCCTGTCATAAAAAGTAATTCAAAGAATGATAGAGGAGCCTCTGAACTGCACAGAACCATACACATGTTTGCATGTGTATCTGCACACATGCATACATACATACACATAACACACACACACACACACACACACACAGAGAGAGAGAGAGAGAGAGAGAGAGAGAGAGCGCGCTAACCTTCCTCTTTGGCTTTGTGACCTCATTAGAGAAGTGTCAGAGTGCCCTCATCTCTTTTTAATGTGTTAAATACATATAAAGGGCATATAGTTTATAGGTTTCGTATTCATAACTTTTAGCATAAGAACACACATGAATGCTTAGGTTGGATCGGATGTTAATTCTCAGACTGCGGCCCCATCCTCAAAAAAAAAATCCTTCTTTTGTAGGTTATCATGCCACCATTTCGTGACCCCTTGAAAAAAGCCCAATATGACAAGGATGATGAAAAGAGAACTCTTCTGCAGTGTGAGACTGGTACTTAATTCTTCCGTGGTTCCTTGCCCACAGGCAGTGGCAGGTGCACTTAAGCACTCTGATTTAGGTCACTAATTTTCTTGCAGGCAAAATCTATACAATGAAAGAATTTAAAGAGCTCGAGAAGGCCCAGTTGCATTCCAGATTTCCGAGTATTTCCAATTCAAGGCAAAGTATGACTCCAAATGAATGGCTTAAAGTGCCCATGAGTTATATAGAAAGTGAATTTTGTAAAAGGAGCAGGTAATAATTGACATAATAGAAGGTGTGGTCTTCTTAGACGTTGAAAATTCTTTCTTGGGATGATAGTGCTATATTTCAGCAATGATTTTTTTTTTTTTTACAATAAAGTCTGCTGTGATTCATTGTTCCTCTGTATGTAATAATTCTCTTGGGTACTCTCAAGACTCTCCAGCTTTTGTTTTTATCAGATAGACTCTGAAGTAGCTAAGTTTATTTTACTTTTTCCTCTTCAAGTTCTCTGACGTTTTTATTTTCGTCATTATATATAGTTCATTAATTTTTGGGGGGGAGAGCGGCTAGACAACTATCACTTCAAATATTTCTTAGGTACCGTTCTGTCTGCTTTTAGTTCCCACAAGTGGCCGTGGATAATGTCCTCAGTTCTGTAAGTCTTCTGATATTGGTTGACTTTACCTTTTCTTCTCGTGTTTTGGTTAGATGATTTCTACTGAGCTGTCTGCAGGTCCACAGAATGTCCTTGTGTGTGCTGTCTGCTGATGAACCATCAAACACACCATCTGTGACATCACCATATTTGGCATTTCCATTAGATTTTTTTTTTTAGTTTTCACCTTTTCTGAAATTCTCCATCCATTGGTGCACACTGTCTACTTTTTCAACCTGAGTTTTATTAAAAAGTAATATTAATCACAGTAACTTTAGATTTTTAATCTGATAGGTCCAATATCAGGATTATTTCTGAATTTGGTTCAGCCTGGTTCTGTTGATTGCTTTATATCTTCACTAGGCATTTTATTTTACCTATTTTGCATGTCTTATGATTTTATAATTTAAAACTTTTTTATGTATATGGGTGTTTTGCCTGCATATCTGTTTATACATCAGGTGTGTGCCTGGTGCCTAAAGATGTCAGAAGAGAGTATTGGATACCCTGGAACTGGAGTTAAATGTGAGGCACCATGTGGGTGCTGGGCATTGAACCTAGGTCCTCTGGAAGAATAGCCACTGTGTTTAACTGCTAAGCCATCTTTCCAACCCAGTGTTTTGTTTGTTTGTTTGTTTGTTTTTTGAGACAGGTTCTCATTGTTTTTTGGGCTGGCCTGGAACTCCACGTGTACATCAGATTAGCCTCAAACTCACCTCTAGAGACCGTCCTGCCTCTGTTTCCTAGTGGCTGTGTTGAAAGGCATGTATCAGCACACCTGACCTTAACTTTAGAGTTTAAAAATGGAATATTAGACATTTAGGATGGAAAAATAGTACAGATTCAGTATTTTCTTTAGAAACTGACCTGCCTCTTCTGTCACACAGTAGTATTGGGAGACTTGGTTTATTGATCAGAAGTTGATCTAAGTTTTGGTATTCTTTTAGTTATTGTCTCTAGACTCTAGAGATCTTAAGAAACAAAGATTTATTTTATTTATGTGTATGTGTATGAAAGTATGCAATGTGTGTCCTGCTCACACATCAAAGGGTGTCAGATACCCTGGAGCTGAAGTTTCAGGGAGTTATGAACTGCCTGTGTAGGTGCTGGGAATTGAACCTGGGTCCTCTGGAAGAGCAGCCAGTGCTCTTTATGGCTGATCCGTCTCTCCAGACCCCTGGACAACTTCTCTCTCTCTCTCTGATATTATCTTTAATTTCTATGTACATATGTGAGCCTGCATGTGGATATGTGACCATGAGTACAGGTTTCTGCTGAGTCTGAAAGAGGCCATCCTGGTGCTGGTGTTACCAGGTAATAGTGAGCTGTCAGAGTGGTGCTGGCAAACACACAAATCTTCTGGAAAAGAAGATTTAGCAGTCCAGCTATTTCTCCAGCCCCAAGATTTTGATTTTGTTTGTTTGTTTTTCAGTAGGGATGTTGTGTGAGGGTCTCAGGATAATGGTGGAAGAATAAAATGAAAACATTGATGTGATAAAAGAAAAGATTTATATAGTTTCGGTACTTGGAGGGCCAAAAAAGAAAGTCAGAGACAGTTGGAAGTTGGAGCATGTGTACCAAATGGAGGGCATCATGCTTCCTGGGCATTAATACTGAACCAAGCTTCCAGCCTAGTGTTCTAGGAGATATTACCATATGTGTTTATCACCTATGGCTGCCATACTCGTGGTAGTCCTCCTGTCTCTGCCTTCTAAGGGTTGGAAATACAGGCCTGCTCTGCCAC
Organism: Grammomys surdaster; assembly: GCF_004785775.1. Classification (NCBI taxonomy): domain Eukaryota; kingdom Metazoa; phylum Chordata; class Mammalia; order Rodentia; family Muridae; genus Grammomys; species Grammomys surdaster. The sequence goes on from NW_021604942.1 coordinate 64,845, forward strand.
ACCTGGCTTTATGACTTCTTTGTACATTAGAGTGTAAGCTCCCACAGGATAGGGGAGGATTTCAACTTTGCCTGACTAATTTCGGTTCTCAGAGAACAAACAGCACATCAGTCTTCATTATGGTTTCAAAACTCTTAAACAACTAGTATCATTGAAATGGCACAGCAGTGTCAAGGAATGGTATTTTGAACCATATTTATGGCAGTTGGTTACTAACAATAATTTAATGCTTAAATGTAAACGAATATTGTTTTGCAACATCCTGACACACGTTCTCTTGTTAAAGGTTCAAAGTGAAGATGAATTTTAATGCTAGTAGTTTTGATTTGAGTCCATTGAAAAGGGTGCCTAATTTTCTGGAATACCAGGAGGAAGAAATGATGATCATTTACAAGTAAGCCTGTTATTCTATAAGTCTTCTGTCCTTTCATTTAAGATGTTTGGCTGTGTTGCCTTCCCCACCACCTTTCCAGATCACTTGCGTTAAGGCCAAGGCCTCAACATCGTTCAGGGTAAGGTAACTTTTCTTTGTTTTTATGGGTTAAAGGAATAAAGAGCACAGAAGCAGAAAGTATGAAAATGGGGCTGGCAATGGTTGACAGCTTGTACTAAGACTGTGAGAGTCTTAGCTTGAGATGAGTTCCTGTGTGTGGTTGGAGTGGAAGGTGCAGTGGGGAAGTGGCTCACAGACCTGCGGCTGACCATGGGGGACCTGTTAACTAGGGACTGACTTAAAAAATCACACAGTTCACACACACAGAGGAGCTGTGTGTGGTAGTGTACACCTGTGAGGTGGAAACTTCAGGGTTCTCTGGAAAGTCAGTTGTGTTGGATGGTGTTTTGCTGGGGCAAACTCATTTTCCTGAAGTGGACACAGGTGAAAGACTAAGGCAGACTCATGAAGGAACGTTTCGCTGAAGCAGACACAGGAGAGAGGATGTTCTGCTAAAGCAAGCATGTGAAAAGATACGTGATGAAGGATTCTTTGCTAACAACACATATCTTACATTGCGTAGTTGAGCTGCATTTGTTGGGACTCCATAGAGAGAAATGCACCAAAAAACTTCTGGTGGTGCGCTGCAGTTTCTTGTGGCTTCCGAGGACTCAGGCTGATTGGCAGAGTGATGTCAGCTGAGACAGATGCACGAGCTGAGGCAAGACCCGTGGAGGACACGTGATGTTTGGAGGGTATAAATAGGACTCGACGGACAGTGATGCGGGCTGAGCTAGGCTTTCTTATAGCGTTAGCTGTGCAACGCTTGTGGGTCTCTTCGGTGATCTTCGCTTCCCTGAGAGAGGCACAGCCAAGAACTGGCGTTCCTCCTGGTCCCTCCTGCTGACTCGTGCCAAGGCTGAGGCCTGACTGTCTCTGCTAGGTGGTGCCACCACTGCTGATTCGTGTTTGCTATCCAGACTCTACTGAACTCCTGGTGTATCCATGAAGTGTTTGCGAGTGGATCGAGCTGCTGCTGCTGCTGACCTGTGGACTGAACTGCCGATTTCCAGACAACACAGACAGGAGTTGCTCCAAAGAACCTTTCTAAACAGGTCCACTTCCGCTGTATCCTTTCTTTTCCATTACCTCTGATGGGTGGTGGGCTAAAAGGGAGGTTAAAGCGTTTAAGAGCCATCATTAAAAATAGGATTTGAAAAAAATTAAAGTTACACACCTGTGTACTACTGAAACAGGAAGATCTGGAGGATAGCCTGGGCTACATAGCAAGATCCTGTGTGAGAAAATTGTGTGGGGATAGAGATTTCTCTACGTAATTGTAGAGAAAGATAACTTCTTATAATCTGGTTATAAATAACATGATCTCTTCATTGCCACAAAGACTGTAAGATAGTGCAGAGTCTTTGGGAAACAGCTTGTCAGTTTTCTAAAATGGCAAACACAAAGTTACCATGTGGGCTACAAGTTCTGCTGATTTTACTTGGATGGTGTGTGTGTGTGTGTGTGTGTGTGTGTGTGTGTGTGTGTCAGGATTCTCACATGTAGTCCTGGTTGGCCTGGAACTCACTCATTATATTTGCCTGCCTCTGTCCCTTGAGTGCTGGGATTAAAGGCATACACCACTATGGCCAGACTACTGCTAGGTTTATATTCAGAAGAAATGAGTGTATTTATAACAGAGTTATTCACAAACACTGGAAACTGGACGTTCATCAGCTAATGAACAGATAAACTCAGTGTTGTGTACTCATGGGATGTGATTGTCTCATGTGAATGATAAGGAAAGGAAAACACTGTATGGGCAAGAGCTTACTTAGGCTGGGGTCAGCAATGGCCTACACGTAGACAGTGCAGACAACTGCACACCTCTGAGTAGCCTAAAAGACATCGCTTTAACTGCTGATCAGAATTCAAGTTAAAAACCTAGCAAGGTAGAACAGAATAGAGCTTACCTTCCTTTTTATAGGAGGCTGGCCCATAACTCTCCGTTACTTAATGTGTTGACCTTTACTGTATAGTAGTTTTATTTTACTTTCCCTGAGTAAGCCAAGAATGTGGTCAATTAGATATAGTGTGGCAGAAGCTGGTGAGATATTGGAGATGCTTGGCATTTCCACAAGTAATCTCACAGGCATTAGAGTGATTTAAAGTAAAAAGAGATTGAATTGGATTCATGTATGCTCCTGTGATCAACCACACTGGAGGCTGAGTCCTAGAGTCTGAGACCAGCCTCCTTGTCTCAGAAAAAACTAAGTAGAAACAGAGAACGTTTGGGATAGAGTTGGCTGCTGTGGACTTCTCAGTGTTCTGGCTGTGCAGCTTTATAATAGGATCTTTTGTTCATTGGATAGGGGCTGGAAAGGAGGAATAAAAAATGTTGAAACTAGGCCCTGTTTATTTGTATATCAGGGTCCAAAGAAGCCAATGGCTCCATAATCTTTAAGTGCCATGGTTTCAAAGAGAGTAAATATATTTGAGTGAGATTTTAGATAATTAGCATCTTAAAAATAATATTCCAAGCCAGTCAGGGGTGGTGCATGCCTATAATCCCAGCATTTGGGAGACAGAAGTGGGAGGATCTCTGAGTTTTGAGTTCAAGGCCAGCCTGGTCTAGAGAACAAGTTCCAAGACAGCTAGGACTACCTAGAGAAATCCTGTCTCAAAAAACAAACAAACAAAAATAATAGTCCATTTAAATTATATTTATTTTATATATTTATCTACTGAGAGGGAGGAGGAAAAGGAAGGAGAGATGCAGGGAAGGAGGGAGAGTGGGGAGAGTGAGCATGCAAGTGTGTAACACAGTATGCAGGTAGAGATCAAAGGTCAATTTGCCTAAGTTAGTTCTCTTTTTCCATGATGTGTGTCCTGCAGATCAAACTCAAGTCATCAGACTTGGCAGCAAGTGTTCTTATCTTTTGAGCCATCTTGTTTATCCAAAAACAAACATATTAACTGTAATCAATGGTACCAAAAAGGAGGGATTTGTTTTCATAAGCTTCTTAGAGTATGATCCAGATAAGAATATTGCATTTTAAAAAAAGATGTATTTATTTATTATGTGCATGGTATTCTGTCTGTATATATGCCTGCAGGCCAGATGAGGGTGCCAGACTTCCTTGTAGATGGTTACAAGCCAATATGTGGTTGCTGAGAATTGAACTCAGGACCTTTGGAAGAGCAGTCAGTGTTCTCAACCTCTGAGGCATCTCTCCAGCCCCCATAATATTGCATTTTTGAGTACTTGGGAACTTCCATTTTAGACTAGAGGCTTAAGTCGGCCAGTTCCTCCTCGAAAAGGAGTAAGACTAGCTTCTGTGCATGGAGAAGTAGCCCAATGGCAGCAGGTATGGAGAAGGCAGGGATTGTATAATTTTGGGGGGATATAAAAAAAATTGATGTCTGCCCTCAAACTGGGCTGGTGTCACCAACCCTAAAATGACTTGTTCAAGTTCATCCTAATGAATTAAATAAATTTATTAACTGTTACTTACGGAGCAGTGAGTAAGTATGGACAGAGCCGCTCTGTCCCCTCTCCTCCCAGTCCCTAACTGCACCCATTACCAGCCATGTTCTATGTAGGACTTCAAGTATTACACAGAATTCATGGAAACCTGGGTTTAGAGGGCAACCTAGTGTTAAAGCAGTACAGATAACAACAGGCTTGGACAGTATGAAGCATAGAAAAAAGATCCTGGGAGAGATACATTTATGTGTGCCCCATCTGTGTTTATTAGGGGCTCTGCTGGTCCCTGCAAACACTTGGAAAGACAAGGAAGCATGGCTTGTTTAGCTGCAGTCTGCCACAAAGAGCAGCTTGAGAGCAGCTTGCTGCAAGACAGTCACTCTGACCAGGATGTGGAGGCCAGCTTTACTACATCAGGGTCCCAGGGTCAGCAAATGCACAACTCTGAGGGGTCGTTCAGGACAAAGGACTGTCACTCAGGTGTTTGATTACACAGCACAGAAGTTTCAGACAAAATAATGCTGGAGCAAGGCAGTTCTCTTTTAGTTCTCTTTTCATAAAATGTAGATTTAAACAGACCACATAGACTTTGATATTTAAATAAAAATATTAAGATCTTCTACTGAGTTAAATGTTAAGAGAATTTCTCCTGGTTCTTCCCTGCAGAAACAATGGACTCTCCTGTCTGGACAGTGAAGCTCCATGTCTCCAGGAGAGAAAGATCCCAAGTTCCAAAGGGATCAACTCTGAAGGTCACCATTCTGTGAACCTATGCCAGGAGGTAGAAAGGGATGAGAGCTAACCAGCATGCGGTGAGAGCTGGGACAGTCGGTCCTATTCTGCGATATACAGGGCAGCATTGGCTGGCATCCAAGTCTAAGCTTCTTGATATGGCAGGCTTTTTAGAAGAGAGGAGGCAATGGAGCATCTCTCCAGTGGGTGATAGAGTAGAAGAGACTGAGACAGGTGTCCTTATTCAGAGGCAGCTTGGCAGAGCCGTAGTGGACATCCCTAGTGGTAGAGGTCCTTGGCTCCTGAGTTGACACCCACTCTTTATATTACCTCTACCCTCTCTCTTCCATTTGCCTATAGTCAAGCCAGGCCCCCAGAATTGTTTCTTTTAATTCAATCAAGAGTTAGTTTTGAAAAGGACCAACACTAAAAGTAGCAAACTTTAAGAACTAAAGTAACAGCTCCCAAATGTAAAGTGTCTAGAGAGCTCTCATCCCAAGATAACTGCAGAATAGTGGTGTCATTTGACATACCCTGTCTACCACCCAGTCAGACATCATAGATACAGAGAGTACGCTTACACTTCAGTCCCCTTCCCACTGCTGGTCTATGGAGTCAGTCACTTTCAGAAGTGGCTTGACCCCGAAAGGGTTTTTTCTTGCCTCATGAAAGCATGTTAGAC